>NW_028143489.1:0-83000 GCF_977018435.1 Lepisma saccharinum | reverse complement strand
GACACGTGGAAAAAACATACAAAACATAGGATTCGGAACATCAAGATTTTGGTCGAATTTTTTAAGAATTTTCAAATTTTCAGATAGGAGGTTCCATATAAGGTCAAAAACTACATACTCAGATCTTCACCAAACATTGCAGGAATACATTGGATGTCAAGACACGTGGAAAAAACGTACAAAACAAGAGATCGGAGACATCAAGATTTTCGACGAATTTTTTAAGAATTTTCAAATTTTCAGATGGGAGGTTCCAGATAAGGTCAAAAACGACATACTCAGATCTTCACCAAACTTTGCAGGAATACATTGGATGTCAAGACACGTGGAAAAAACATACAAAACATAGGATTGGTGACATCAAGATTTTGGACGAATTTTTTAAGAATTTTCAAATTTTCAGATAGGAGGTTCCAGATGAGGTCAAAAACTACATACTCAGATCTTCACCAAACTTTGCAGGAATACTTTGCATGTCAAGACACGTGGAAAAAACGTACAAAACAAGAGATCGGAGACATCAAGATTTTCGACGAATTTTTTAAGAATTTTCAAATTTTCAGATGGGAGGTTCCAGATAAGGTCAAAAACGACATACTCAGATCTCCACCAAACATTGCAGGAATACATTGGATGTCAAGACACGTGGAAAAAACGTACAAAACAAGAGATTGGAGACATCAAGATTTTCGACGAATTTTTGAAGAATTTTCAAATTTTCAGATAGGAGGTTCCAGATAAGGTCAAAAACTACATACTCAGATCTTCACCAAACGTTGCAGGGATACTTTGCATGTCAAGACACGTGGAAAAAACGTACAAAACAAAAGATTGGAGACATCAAGATTTTCGACGAATTTTTTAAGAATTTTCAAATTTTCAGATGGGAGGTTCCAGATAAGGTCAAAAACGACATACTCAGATCTCCACCAAACATTGCAGGAATACATTGGATGTCAAGACACGTGGAAAAAACGTACAAAACAAGAGATTGGAGACATCAAGATTTTCGACGAATTTTTGAAGAATTTTCAAATTTTCAGATAGGAGGTTCCAGATAAGGTCAAAAACTACATACTCAGATCTTCACCAAACGTTGCAGGGATACTTTGCATGTCAAGACACGTGGAAAAAACGTACAAAACAAAAGATTGGAGACATCAAGATTTTCGACGAATTTTTTAAGAATTTTCAAATTTTCAGATGGGAGGTTCCAGATAAGGTCAAAAACGACATACTCAGATCTTCACCAAACTTTGCATGGATACATTGGATGTCAAGACACGTGGAAAAAACGTACAAAACAAGAGATTGGAGACATCAAGATTTTGGACGAATTTTTTAAGAATTCTCAAATTTTCAGATAGGAGGTTAGTAGTGGGGTTTACGGTACGGACAGCACAACTTTTAAGTGTAGAAAAGGCGAGGCTATTTGATTGAACAATCAGATTTGCTTATACTTAAAACAAAGCCAAGAGAGGCCTATACCCCAATTTTTCAGGTGTGATATGCTCTGATTTTTAAGAAATTCTGAATTTCTAGTATAGAAAAGGCGAGGGCTCAACAGATAGATTTACCCATACTTAAGACAATGCCAAGAGGGGCCTATACCCCAATTCTTCCAGTGTGACATGCTCTTAATTTTAAGAATTTTGAATTCTAGTGTAGAAAGGGTGAAAGCCTCTCAGACAGATTTGCTTATACTTAAAATTATGCCAAGTTCCCATATGATCTTATTGCTTATAGTGTGTTTTTTTGTCAAAATCCCAGGAATTGAATTTTAGTGTAGCTCAGATTGATTCTGCCATGTATATTAATATAAAGCTTATAGTTACTGGGTTCTGAGGCCCAGTGGAGTGTGGTGCATAGCCCCATGGTTTTTATTGCCTTGCAATCAGGAGGCCTCTGGGTTTGAGTCCTGATAAAATGTGAAGCCTCTCCTGATGGCAAAATGTTAATATTGTTGCTTTGTAATCGGGAGGCTTCTAAGTTTAAGTCCTAATAAAATGTAAAGCCTCTCCTGATGGCAAAATGTTAATATTGTTGTCTTGTAAACAAGGGGCTTTGGGTTCGAGTCCTCATTTAAGATTGAAAACATGTGGCAAAATAATATGTCCACAAGTGGGATTTTGAGAATAGTTGATATACAACTCCCAGATCTGAAAACCTGGTAAAAAGTGTTTTACAATAATATATTGTACAAAAAACTGAATTTTCTTATTTTTTCATGTTTTATAACCACCTCCTCAATACAATAGGAGAAGAGCGGGTAAGCATAGTTAATTGTTTGCGTGCTTTGCCGGCACGCAAGAGACACGCTAGAAGGGAGCATTAATGATTTTTCTGTATGATTCACTGAAGGGGGGGCATTAATCTTTCAGCACGACAGGGGAAAAAGTGTAACAAATTCCTAGTCATGCAAGACAACATGTAAAAGTGTAACAAAGATTATTGAGATAAAGATACATATTTTCACACAGTGGCAATGAACTGTACCCCCCTCGTGCTAAAAGCAATTCTGTTCAGATAATATGAGCCTAGGCAAAGACTTAGAAAATATTATGGCAGTTCAAAATCCAATTTTGTCTGCATAAGGGTCTCAGAACCCAGTAAAATATGGGCATATTCTATTTGGAGACGTGTTAATATTGTGGCATTGTAATCAGAGGCTTTGGGTTCGAGTCCTGATATAAGATTGAAATATATACAACTGCCCACACATAAGATATTCACTGCTAGCTGATAAACAGTTGAGGTTTGTATGTTGTACATCAGCAAAACTATCACCAAAACCTAGTTACTGCTATTGTTTGGGTATAAAAGCACCAGCTCAGCCATTAACTGCTGAACCCAACTGATATTTTTATTAAGTATAAAGTTTGGAATTGAAGCCCAGAAAATCTTATATAATAAACAACAAGAAAAAATGCCGAATCAAAAATATTGCAATCGGTGTAATAAAAATATATCTAGTTCTCATTGGGCTAGGCATTGCCGTATTTGTAACTCTAGGAAATGCAGAAAAGCCATGAAAATATGTCCAAGATGCCATAAAATATTAAGCAAGGCATATTACAAATGGCATAAGTGTAATTCTTATGTACAGTCATCAGCATTGCCCTTACAACCATCCACATCTGGTCTGAAAAGAAAGCACGAAACACCTGTTAATGCTGGACCTGCAAAGCAGCCACGCTATGAACCACCCATACATAGCAGTTTTAATGCCCAACTTAGGGATTACCGGTTTGTATCAGAGCCAAGATGCGGCATTAAGAATTTCTTGAACAGTATAAATTCTGATCTGCAGGCAATTCTTAATGCACAAAATGGCTCTTATAAGCTATCCCTCAAATTGTTTGTACAATATAAGAAACCAAATGGCACAAAATTTACACAGCCCCACATAACAGAAACTGTACCTGTATATTCAAATGCAAATTCAGACACAATAATAAGCAGCTTGATAAATCAACTGAACATCAAACACTCTGAATTTGCGGCAAAAGAGTCAGGATGGAGCCTATGCGGTTCATCACACAAGCTTTATGTTAATATTTCTGAATTCACTCCATTACAAGGATCTACATATCTGCCATTACCTGCCAATATCAAAAACAAAAGAGCCGTGGTCAATATAAAAAACACCGACCAGAAATGCTTTTTGTGGTGTATATTAGCTGCTTTGTATCCAGTTTCAAGGAATCCTCAGAGAATAAGTTATTACAAACAGCATGAATATGATTTTGACGATGTAATGGAGGGTTTGGAATATCCAATGTCAGTTCAGAATATTGATAAATTTGAAAAAAGGGCCAGGCACATCGATGGCAAACAATTATCTATTAATGTATTTATTTGTTCCACTGGCAATTGTCCGATAGCACCTCTCAGAATCAGTACAATTGATGATGAATCTGCTATTCCGATTGATCTGCTCTTAATTGAAGGGGATGATACATACCATTACACTCTGATACATAATCTTGAAGCTTTAGTGAGAACACAACTAGACAAAACTCATACAATATTTAAGTTGTGCAGAAGATGTTTAACTGTATTTGATGGTCAAAAAATGGTGAAGGGGGTTCGGGAAGAGAATGCAGAAATTGCTAAAAACAAGTTAATTGAGCATCTGAAATACTGTGGCAACCATAAACCTGTTCATATGGTGATGCCCAATCCAAGTGAAAAAGCAGAATTCAAAAAGTATGAAGCCTTGTTGGAACACCCAGCATATATTGTCTGTGATTTCGAATCGAACCTCAAACCTATTGCATTCTGTAGCCCAGATCCAGAAGAATCATCAATTACACCGTACCAGCTACATGAACCTTCCAGCTTTTGTTTTATGGTTATACGGGATGGTGTAGCTAGTGAGCCATACTTATACGTGGGACCAAATGCCATCAAAGAATTTGCACATAGAATAGAAAATGTGTGCCGTGACATAGCATCTAACATCTTATTAATATCAAAGCCTATGTTGCCTTTAACAGAGGAACAGATTGAAGATTTCAACAAAGCAGAAAAATGCCCGGTATGTGATTCTGAATTTTCAGATACAAATATCAAGGTGAAACACCATTCTCATACAGATGGTCGATATAAACAGGCCCTGTGTAATAGCTGTAATATTAAGATTAAGAGACCAAGATTTATCCCCATATTTTGCCATGGAGCATCCAATTATGATTTCCATCATCTGATCAGGTACGAGGGGTTTGACAAGCAGAATTTAAATATTTTAGCTGAAAATGATGAAAAATATATATCTATTAGCAAGATAATTAAAGTTGATGGTGTTCCTATTCACATAAGATTTCTTGATTCTTACAGATTTTTACCTGCTAGCCTGGCTACACTGGCCTCTCAATTATCTGATGATGACTTGAAAATCACACGTGCATTGTTTCCAAATCAGGACCTGAAATTAATTAGGCGGAAGGGTGTATATCCATATGACTATGTTACAGATTTTTCTAAATTTGATGAGTGTTCCCTGCCACCACAAGAAGCATTTTACAGCAAAATCAGAGGATCTGGAATCACTGATGAAGATTATCACCATGCCAAATTGATGTGGAAGAGTTTAAAATGCAAGACATTTGGTGATTACCACATGGCTTATTTGAAACTTGATGTCACCCTCTCAGCTGATATACTTCAGGCATTCAGAAAATCTTCCATGCGAAATTATAGACTGGACCCAGTGTATTTTTACAGTGCCCCGGGCCTAGCATGGGCTGCAATGTTTTTCAACACCAAAAAGCCATTGGATCTGATCCACGATCAAGAAAAGTATCTGTTTATGGAGGAATGTATAAGAGGGGGGATGGTGCAATGTTCCCAGAGATATGCCAGAGCAAATAACAAATACATGCCTGATTATGATCCAACACGGCCATCAAATTATATACTGTATGGAGATGCAAACAACCTCTATGGTCACGCTATGATGGATAAATTGCCATATGCAGGGCTTGAGTGGGTCGAAGATTTCAATATTGAAGATCTTCAGGATTTTGATGACAGTGAATATGGCCTCTTCTTAGAGACTGATCTGATGTTTCCAGATCATTTACACAACAAATTTTCTGATCTGCCCCCAATTCCCGAGGTTCAGTGCTCACCTGGCTCTAAACAGAGGAAGCTCATGACGACTCTGGAGCCGAAACAAGGCTATGTCATATATTACAAAAACCTACAGTTCCTGATGAAACATGGTGTCCAAGTGACCAAAGTTGGCAAAGTTTTGAGGTTCAGGCACTCAAGATGGTTGAAACCATACATTGATACAAATACGGAGCTTCGAACATCTGCAAAAAGCGAATTTGATAAGGGCTTGTTTAAATTGATGGTGAATTCAGTATATGGCAAAACAATTGAAAATGTCAGAAAACATACCGATGTTAAAATAATTACTGACCCCAGCCTGAGCAAAAAATTGGTTGCAAAGCCCAACTTCAATTACAGAAGAATTTATGATGAGCACATGGCACTCTTCAACATGATGAAAACAAAGATTAAGTTTGATAAACCTATTTATGAAGGGGCTGTGATATTGGAATCGTCCAAATTACATATGTTAATATTATATTATGATGTGCTGAAACCTTTTTATGGTGATCGTGTAAAATTATTGTACATGGACACGGATAGTTTTATTCTTGAAATTCAAACAGAAGATGTTTATCAAGATATGTCACAGCCTGAATTGTTTCAATACTTTGATACCAGTGAACATACAAGAATTCAACAACACCACAACAAAAAGGTGCCTGGCAAGTTAAAAGATGAGACACTTGGTGATGTTATTGTGGAATTTGCTGGGTTAAGTGCCAAGATGTACAGTTTTAAAACATGTAGTGCTGTTGTCAAAAAAGCCAAGGGAATTGGCAGAGTAACTGTTGAAAAAGAGCTTGTATTTGAAGATTACAAAAATTGCATCAAATCACAGAATTCAATTAGAACATCAGAAAATAGAATTCAGAGTGAGAATCACTTATTGACTTCAAATATTGTAACAAAAGTGGCTCTGGACCCACATGATGACAAGAGATGCATTTTGTCATGTAACATACATACTCTACCTTGGGGGCATTGTGATTTGAAAAGTGGGAAACAATGCCCAATTACAGAGCATGATTTGAAATAAATAAACATGCCTATGAACTTATTTGGGTTCAAAAAACAGGCTATTATGGACCTGCCCACACCACAACCCTCTCCTGATTTACAATCTGTAATGTCTAAACTGAGTGGCTTGTTAATTATTCATCTGAACAGCATACTTACAGATCTTGATGAAGAAACAGGCAAAACATTGTACATATTTAACAATAATTTAAATCATTACCAATTACCTGTAGGTGGGCAATTGCAATTTATTACAACCCCTGAGGGTGATGTTAAAATTTCAGTAGGGAGAAATATTTATAGAATTAAACACTCAAACATGATTTCTGGCACTGTATATACTGTTTCTGCTGGTGACTGCTTATATATTGAGGTCCCGGGATCATATGACAAGCTTATACCCTTTTTTATAGAATTAAGAATCAGATACTCTATAATAAATAACCAGTAAAAGAAAATGCCTAATGATATATTTGGCCATACAAGACATGAAGATCACAGTGATGAGATTCTGATGCTTGATGTCAGAGTCAAGAAATTAAGAAGTGATTTACAAGCTTTACAGACCACACTCAATGCCAGTCTTCAATTAGAAATTACAAATTTGCAATCACAATGCATGGACCCTCTTCTTAAAATTGATTCTGAACTCAAAGTGCTGCTTCAGAAATATACTGATTTGGCAACATTAGATAATTTTCAAAGTTTAGAAGAAGCTGTAGCAGCTCTTCAAGCCAAATTTAAGACCCAGGCCACCAACTCTGAGCAATTGAAACAGCAATTGGAAGAGCAGATAAATAATATCCAGGCACAGCTCCAAACAATTGTCAAAAGCATAAAATCACAAGAAGATTTTGATCTAGTGATTTCTACTCTAAAAGAACAGATTCAGTCACTCCAGATACCTAATCTGGACCCTCTGAACAATGCCATAGCCGAGGTTAAAGAAAAAATTGAGACACTTGAAAATTTTATGAACAATTTGCCATCTTCTGATGCTTTGAATGCAATAACTCGGAGTGTAGCAAATATTAAGCTGCAACTTGAAACATATGAAGATTTTGGAAAAATTCAAAGTTCCATAACCCATCTTGAAGGTACAATAGCAGCAGTGCAAAGTGATTTGGCAAATGTACTAGAATCCAGATTGCCTGGGATTGTAGACACACTTGTTAGTGTCCAGCAACAGATCACAAAGCTTGAAAACCTCAACACTGAATCTGAGCTATCTCATTTTCATCACTTGATCGATGATATCCAAACAAAACTTGAAATTTTACAACAATCAACACCCACTCAGGCAGATATAGCCCTGCTCCAAAATGCTATGCAAAATGTGGCTGATGCTTCTGAATTAAAAAATGTGAAATTGGCACTTGAATTTTTGCAAAATACTGTATCAAATCTTCCCACATCACAGGAACTTAAAAATATTAAGAGGGCAGTGAATCGCATATTGAAATCAGAAGATATCAAGAATATCCAAGCAGAGATCAAACAACTCACTCAGACAGTTGCCACTCTACCAACCAATCAACATATTAATGAACTGCATGCCTTGTTTGAGGATATCAGAAGACAGGTCCATGATCTTACTGCTCAAAATTCAAAATTGGCAGTTGTTGAAAATTTGCAACAAATTGTAGCTAATATCAAGCAACAGCTAGGGACCATGGAATCCAATCAAGCAAATGCTCTGTCTGTTTTTGCCACCCAGCTTCAAGAGATTGTACAACAATACAAAAAACTTGTTGTGGACATAAAAATCAAGCCAGGCCATGATGATGTTGTTAGGACCATCAATGAGCATCTTGAATCTGTAACAAGCAGATTGCTTACAGCAGAAAAGGAAATAACAGGCATAATCGAGAATCCTAAACATACAGTAATTCTTGAATTGTACAGCATCCCCAACAAAGAATATGATTCTCCATTTACACCAGGTGGCAAAATATATATGCTGTCCCCTGCACAATTTTATTACCAGTTTTTTGTTGGGGGCACATTGAGACCAATCAAGATCAAATATTGGCATCAGCCACAGGCACACCACTACCCTACCTTATCAATAACAAATGCTGATAACAAAGTGAAAATCACCAGTGTAGAGTTAGAGGATTTTACAGACCCCAATACATTAGAAACAGCCTATGCTGAAGATGATGGCTCTCTGGAATTTAAAATACAAATAGGGGACAAATTATATTTAGAAAATCCTGTAGTATCAGCTGCTGAACACCCCATAGTTGCAATATTCCTGTTTACATATCATGTCTAGACAAATTATTGTTGATGAATTACACAGACAAGCCCGACATAATTATAAGAGACTCCCAGTAGTCACAAAGGGCATAGATGATTTATGGCAGAGCGACTTGATTGAGTTGGCAAGTGGGCAGTTGAAAAACTTAGACAAAATCAACAAGGGCTACAAGTATCTACTCACTGTCATAGACACATTTTCAAAATTTGCCTGGGCTGTGGCACTCAAATCCAAGACTGGAAAATGTGTTACAGAAGCCCTCAGGACAATCATCAATCATTCAGGAAGATCACCGCGCTATTTGCAAACAGATAATGGCAAAGAATTTTATAACTCAGTGTTCCAACAATTTATTAAAAGCCAGGCAATAAAACATTACTCGAGTTACAGTGATCTCAAAGCCTCAATTGTAGAGAGATTCAACAGAACCCTAAAAAATCTTATGTATAAACAATTTACACTTCAAGGTAATTATAAATGGCTTAATATTCTTCCAGAACTTCTACATAAATATAACAACTCGGTCCATTCCACAATCAACATGAAACCCTCTGAAGTAACTTCATCTGATGAGCAAAAATTGATCAGGACTGTTTATTATCCTAGATACCAGCCAACAACAAGAAAAGCCAAATACAGGGTAGGCGATCAAGTAAGAATCAGCAAATATAAGCACTTATTCAAAAGAGGCTTTACAAGAAACTGGAGCACTGAATTATTTACAGTGGTTCAAGTTAAACCCGGGACCCTTAACACATATATAATAAAAGATCACCGAGGAGAAATTCTCAAAGGCCGATTCTATGAACAAGAGCTCAGCAAAACTAAACAGCCTGACACATATCTCATAGAAAAAATCATCCGCAGAAAAGGCAACAAGTTATTTGTCAAATGGCTGGGTCATCCGGAAAACAGCTGGATCGATGCAGACAAAGTGATAATATGAGCACCTGGGATGTTATAAAAAGGCTGCCAGAACCTGAACAACAGAATAAGAGAAATGGCAACTTGCTGCCTGATAATATTAGGTGTCTTATTGTTGGGCCATCAGCTTGTGGTAAAACTACACTAATAGTTGATAATTTTTTATTGGCACCCAACTGGTTAGACTGGAAAAACAGGCACTTGTATATCTTCTCTAAGAGCTTGGAACAATTAAAATATCAGCAGCTAATGAAGCTATATGATGGATTGGATATTGCCACTTTTGAACCAGATGTTAAGCCACTCCATGAATGTCTCGATAATTCTGTTGTTGTGTTTGATGACATTATACTGGATAATCAAAACAAGGTTAGAAATTTCTTTACACAGGGCCGACACAAAAACATTGATTGCTTCTACCTGGCACAGACTTTTTCTAAAATACCGAAGCAGCTGATTCGAGACAACAGCAATTTTATATGTGTGTTTCATCAAGACCATACCAACCTCAAACACATACATGATGAATATGTAGGTGGGGACTTGAGCTACAATGATTTTTCCAAATTTTGCAGCAAGTGCTGGAACCAGGACAGTTATGGGTTTGTCACAATTGATATGACAAGAACACCCAATAGTGGCAAATACAGAAATAAAATCAACGATTTTCTAGACGTTGAGACATAAATAAACAACCATGAAACGACCAGTCATTGATGATCTTAAGTTAAGAGATTATCTTGTAAAAAGATTTAAGGGATGGAAATCAGAGAACCGAGGAATCTATGAAAAACACAAACAAACAGAACAGCCTGTCATTGATGCTATTAATAATTTAGGTAAGAATATCAAAACTGTTACAGAGCAAAATCAAGATTTGATCACAGAGCTTGTACCTGTAGCTGCAAGAAACATATTAGATTATCCATTCACCCCACTTTCCAGTATTCATACACCTAGTCCTGTTGCCCCTAGAAGAATTGAGGCTAGTCAGGATCCTATTGAATTGGGTCTTCTTGCTCAAAAATATTTAACCACACCTAAAGACAATAAAGATGAGGTGTTTGGCTTATATGCCGACACAGAGCTTGATGGTAGTATTATTCATAGAATCGGTAATTTCAGAGTAACTTTTATGGGGGATGATATCATTGTTTATTCAGAATCTCGTCTCGGAGAAAAAGGTGCTTTTGTTAAGTACCCCGGAACACCTGGATTGTGGGAACTGATGACTAGGAAGAGGCCTGGAAGCTATACAGATCAAGATTATGAACATTACAAAGAAATATTAATAAAATCAGATGCTCTATACCAGAACAATGATCCCACACAAAAAAGAGTCAAGTCGAGCAGTGGAGCAAAATACAATAATTTAATCAAGCCCATATGGTCACAGATCAAGACAGGTAGTGGAATCAAACAATACAACACCCTGCCTAAAGAATTTGTGTGGGTTGATGATGTCAGGAAACTTGTAGATAGGTTGCTGGTGATAGCTGGGGAGGAAAATGCTGGCAACCACAATTTTTACAATGAAAAGGTTGGAATTATGGACATGATAAGCACCAAATTGTCTAATTTTATAGTGAATGACACTAAGGGGATTGGATATCTCATAAAAATTATTAATACTCTACCCCCCAAATTTTGGAATATTTCTGAGGGTCGGGGGCTGGTTAATGATATTATAAACAAGCTGCCATTTGAACTACACATTCCAGGCTATCAGTATTGTGGTCCCGGTACAAAATTGGATCATAGATTAAACAGAGGTGATCCTGGTGTTAATCCCCTAGATGCTGCTTGTAGAGACCATGACATAGCATACAACACACATACTGATCTTGACAAGAGACATGTTGCAGACAAGAAATTAGAAGAGGCTGCATTTGGTAGATTTGTAAGCAAAGATGCTTCTTTAAGTGAGAGAATATCAGCATTGGGAACCACCATAGCTATGAGCACCAAACAAAAACTGGGGTGGGGGTTGTGAACATGTATATAATAAACCTACAATGAAGGCCAAGGGTGTTATGTATCAAATACCTTATGCAGGTCTTAAATCTCTTAAAACTATTGACAGTCTTTTAACCAAAAAGCAGCGGAAGAAAAAAAATTCTTGTCTTGCAAAGGGGCATGGTATGAAATTGTTGCTTAGTACCCCCCAATTAAAAAAATTACAGCAATCTAGAAAAAAATCACATGTAGGGGGATTCATATTTACCATCCCTGCCATCTTAGCTGCTCTCGGGGCTGTTGGGAGCTTGGCTGGGGGATCAGCTGCCATAGCAAAAACAGTAATAGATGCCAAGAAAAATAGGGCAGAATTAGATGAGCAGAGGCGCCATAACCTGGCAATGGAGAAAAAAGGCAAAGGTCTTAAGAGAGCCATGAATAAGTTTAAAAAAAACAAGAGCCGCTTACAAACCAAGATATTGAAGCTTTAATCAAGCCATTGGGCATCAAACATTTTAGAGGTGTGTACATGTCTGATTCTTTACCGGAACAACCACTCAACAAAGAGTGTGGCATTGTTAATTTGGATGAGTACAAAAATCAGGGCACTCACTGGATTTGCTATCTTAAATATTTAAAAAATGAGGCATTTGTGTTTGATTCATTTGGAGGTGTTCCTCCTGAAAATTTAATAAAATATCTAAAATCAGCTAATCTTTATTACAATAATGCCCGTGTTCAAAATTTCAAAGATGTTAATTGCGGACATTTGTGTTTATCTGTTCTCAGATATATGTCTCAAATAAATAAACCATCAATTGAAAATTTTCAAAAAGCCTTGTGGTATCTGAAACATCATGGGGGTATTCCATCTCACCAGCCAAAATTCAATATTGAAACTCAAATTGCATGATGACATAGTGTATCCCAAAACAATAGCTCTCAGAGCATTTTACGGCATGTACTTGATCCCTAATATTACACACCACAACAATACAATTGCAATAGGGGATCAAAAAATTGTCATCACTCCAGGGCAATATAATCTGTCCACTCTAAATGCTCAATTACCCAGAGGTATAGTGTTAAGTCAAAATTCTGTCACTCACAGAGTAGAGATTGTATCTGCCACGGAGACAGTGGATCTGGGTACTATAAGAAAACTGTTAGGATTTGAGAACAACACAAAACTTGAACCGGCCATCAAACACACTGCTATGAATATACCCAAATTCTTAGCCATAGAGACTCTGAATATTCACTGCAATGTGGCCGAGGGTATGATCACCAAATCAAATGGCATAGGCACTCACAAACAAACCGGCATCATTGCAACATTCAAACCTAATTCCGAATTCATGGAGCCAATCATCTACAATCCATCCCCAACATTATATTTTCCTGTGTGCCATAATAGAATAGATTACATTGAGTTGATGGTCACTAATGAAAAAGAAGAATTAGTTGATTTTGCTGGAGCTACAACAACTGCAATCATAGAGATTAACATTTAAATAAAAATACATACAATGGAAAATATTGAGAGTTATGAGCTACAATCATTCCCCCCAAACAGGAGGACATTTGCAAATTTAAATCAACCCAACACAGAGATTGAGGTTGATCTTGATGTAGGGGATGGCTTTATACACCCCCACAGAGCAGATCTATACATCAAATTTGATGTTGTAAAGCTCGATGGAACAGATTATCCGGCAAATTCAAATATAAGATTGGTAGACAATTTTGTGCCGCATCTGTTCTCTGAAATTGAGATCAGAAAGCATGGCGTTGTTATAAACAGAATAGATTATCCAGGCATTACCTCCACGGCTTTGGCCACTCTAAAATTATCCAAAACCGAGGCTTCTTACTACAAAATAGGTGGATTTGAGGCTGGTGATAAAATAATATCTAAAAGCCACACAGTGCTGTTCCCCATGCGCCTTTTGCCAGGATTCTTCTCGGATTACAAAGAAATTATGTGGAAGGGTGGTTTAAGAATTACATTTAGAAGAGCTGCCAATGATAACAATGCTTTGATGAGGTACAGCACATTAAACCCTACGGGGGAAGCTTTGCCTAATACCTTACCTGATGAAGGCAAATGCATTATTCAGACTATGGAGCTAAGAATCCCTGTTGTTGAATATGAGGCCAGTTATGCTCTTAAATACAAAGCTGATATAATAAAAAATCCGCAAATTCCTCTGCAATTTTACACATATCAATGCGTACAGAAGCCCGCCGCTGGTACCTATTATGAGTTTGATGCCACAAATTCATTCTCCAGTATTCAATACGACATGCCTGATTTTGTGGTGGTATTGTTTCAGACTGGGAGACACAATAATCAGGAAAAAAATTCAAGCAAATTTGATAGCTGCAACATCAAGAACATTTATCTTAAAAATGGCAGAAATGAGGTGTTTCCTAGAGAAAATTACAATTTAGACATGTCCAAGGATGATTTTCTCAAATTATATGAGGCTTTTTCGGCTTTCAAGCGTGTCACTACTGGCAGTACTGACATGTATTACACACCAGATGAATTCAAAGCACGGAGACCCATGTTTGTAATCAACACTTCAAAAAGAAAACAAGTTGTGGTTAATGACAGGACAAACATTAAAATTATCTGTGAATTCCACGAGGCTTTACCTGAAGACACCATATGTAGTGTCATTCTCATAGGAGAAAAATCATATGTTTATGATGTAAGAAATGAGAGAGTCACGGAGCAATTCTAGAAGATATTTGTTCTATTATCCTGTTGTACAACACACAAACCTCAACTGTATTATCAGCTAGCAGTGAATATCTTATGTGTGGGCAGTTGTATATATTTCAATCTTTTATCAGGACTCGAACCCAAAGCCCCTTGTTTACAAGACAACAATATTAACATTTTGCCATCAGGAGAGGCTTTACATTTTATTAGGACTTAAACTTAGAAGCCTCCCAATTACAAAGCAACAATATTAACATTTTGCCATCAGGAGAGGCTTCACATTTTATCAGGACTCAAACCCAGAGGCCTCCTGATTGCAAGGCAATAAAAACCATGGGGCTATGCACCACACTCCACTGGGCCTCAGAACCCAGTAACTATAAGCTTTATATTAATATACATGGCAGAATCAATCTGAGCTACACTAAAATTCAATTCCTGGGATTTTGACAAAAAAACACACTATAAGCAATAAGATCATATGGGAACTTGGCATAATTTTAAGTATAAGCAAATCTGTCTGAGAGGCTTTCACCCTTTCTACACTAGAATTCAAAATTCTTAAAATTAAGAGCATGTCACACTGGAAGAATTGGGGTATAGGCCCCTCTTGGCATTGTCTTAAGTATGGGTAAATCTATCTGTTGAGCCCTCGCCTTTTCTATACTAGAAATTCAGAATTTCTTAAAAATCAGAGCATATCACACCTGAAAAATTGGGGTATAGGCCTCTCTTGGCTTTGTTTTAAGTATAAGCAAATCTGATTGTTCAATCAAATAGCCTCGCCTTTTCTACACTTAAAAGTTGTGCTGTCCGTACCGTAAACCCCACTACTGAGGTTCCAGATGAGGTCAAAAACTACATACTCAGATCTTCACCAAACTTTGCAGGGATACTTTGGATGTCAAGACACGTGGAAAAAACGTACAAAACAAGAGATTGGGGTCATCAAGATTTTGGACGAATTTTTTAAGAATTTTCAAATTTTCAGATGGGAGGTTCAATATAAGGTCAAAAACTACATACTCAGATCTTCACCAAACATTGCAGGGATACATTGGATGTCAAGACACGTGGAAAAAACGTACAAAACAAGAGATTGGAGACATCAAGATTTTGGACGAATTTTTTAAAAATTTCAAATTTTCAGATAGGAGGTTCCAGATGAGGTCAAAAACTACATACTCAGATCTTCACCAAACTTTGCAGGAATACTTTGCATGTCAAGACAAGTGGAAAAAACGTACAAAACAAGAGATTGGGGTCATCAAGATTTTGCACGGATTTTTTAGGAATTTTCAAATTTTCAGATGGGAGGTTCCAGATAAGGTCAAAAACTACATACTCAGATCTTCACCAAACTTTGCAGGGATACATTGGATGTCAAGACACGTGGAAAAAACGTACAAAACAAGAGATTGGAGACATCAAGATTTTGGACGAATTTTTTAAGAATTTTCAAATTTTCAGATAGGAGGTTCCATATAAGGTCAAAAACTACATACTCAGATCTTCACCAAACTTTGCATGGATACATTATGTGTCAAGACACGTGGAAAAAACGTACAAAACAAAAGATTGGAGACATCAAGATTTTGGTCGAATTTTTGAAGAATTTTCAAATTTTCTGATAGGAGGTCCCAGATAAGGTCAAAAACTACATACTCAGATCTCCACCAAACTTTGCAGGGATACATTGGATGTCAAGACACGTGGAAAAAACGTACAAAACAAGAGATTGGAGACATCAAGATTTTGGACGAATTTTTGAAGAATTTTCAAATTTTCAGATAGGAGGTTCCAGATAAGGTCTAAAACTACATACTCAGATCTACACCAAACATTGCCGGAATACATTGGATGTCAAGACACGTGGAAAAAACGTACAAAACAAGAGATTGGAGACATCAAGATTTTCGACGAATTTTTGAAGAATTTTCAAATTTTCAGAAAGGATGTTCCAGATGAGGTCAAAAACTACATACTCAGATCTTCACCAAACTTTGCAGGGATACTTTGGATGTCAAGACACGTGGAAAAAACGTACAAAACAAGAGATCGGAGACATCAAGATTTTCGACGAATTTTTGAAGAATTTTCAAATTTTCAGATAGGAGGTTCCAGATAAGGTCTAAAACTACATACTCAGATCTCCACCAAACATTGCAGGAATACATTGGATGTCAAGACACGTGGAAAAAACGTACAAAACAAGAGATTGGAGACATCAAGATTTTCGACGAATTTTTGAAGAATTTTCAAATTTTCAGAAAGGATGTTCCAGATAAGGTCAAAAACGACATACTCAGATCTTCACCAAACTTTGCAGGGATCCATTGGAGGTCGAGACACGTGGAAAAAACGTACAAAACAAGAGATTGGAGACATCAAGATTTTAGACGAATTTTTGAAGAATTTTCAAATTTTCAGATAGGAGGTTCCAGATAAGGTCTAAAACTACATACTCAGATCTCCACCAAACATTGCAGGAATACATTGGATGTCAAGACACGTGGAAAAAACGTACAAAACAAGAGATTGGAGACATCAAGATTTTCGACGAATTTTTGAAGAATTTTCAAATTTTCAGATAGGAGGTTCCAGATAAGGTCAAAAACTACATACTCAAATCTTCACCAAACGTTGCAGGGATACTTTGCATGTCAAGACACGTGGAAAAAACGTACAAAACAAAAGATTGGAGACATCAAGATTTTCGACGAATTTTTTAAGAATTTTCAAATTTTCAGATGGGAGGTTCCAGATAAGGTCAAAAACGACATACTCAGATCTTCACCAAACTTTGCATGGATACATTGGATGTCAAGACACGTGGAAAAAACGTACAAAACAAGAGATTGGAGACATCAAGATTTTGGACGAATTTTTTAAGAATTCTCAAATTTTCAGAAAGGAGGTTCCATATAAGGTCAAAAACTACATACTCAGATCTTCACCAAACTTTGCAGGGATACTTTGGATGTCAAGACACGTGGAAAAAACGTACAAAACAAGAGATTGGGGTCATCAAGATTTTGGACGAATTTTTTAAGAATTTTCAAATTTTCAGATGGGAGGTTCAATATAAGGTCAAAAACTACATACTCAGATCTTCACCAAACTTTGCATGGATACATTGGATGTCAAGACACGTGGAAAAACATACAAAACATAGGATTCGGAACATCAAGATTTTGGTCGAATTTTTTAAGAATTTTCAAATTTTCAGATAGGAGGTTCCATATAAGGTCAAAAACTACATACTCAGATCTTCACCAAACATTGCAGGAATACATTGGATGTCAAGACACGTGGAAAAAACGTACAAAACAAGAGATTGGGGTCATCAAGATTTTGCACGGATTTTTTAGGAATTTTCAAATTTTCAGATGGGAGGTTCCAGATAAGGTCAAAAACTACATACTCAGATCTTCACCAAACTTTGCAGGGATACATTGGATGTCAAGACACGTGGAAAAAACGTACAAAACAAGAGATTGGAGACATCAAGATTTTGGACGAATTTTTTAAGAATTTTCAAATTTTCAGATAGGAGGTTCCATATAAGGTCAAAAACTACATACTCAGATCTTCACCAAACTTTGCATGGATACATTATGTGTCAAGACACGTGGAAAAAACGTACAAAACAAGAGATTGGAGACATCAAGATATTGGTCGAATTTTTTAAGAATTTTCAAATTTTCAGATGGGAGGTTCCAGATAAGGTCAAAAACTACATACTCAGATCTTCACCAAACTTTGCAGGGATACATTGGATGTCAAGACACGTGGAAAAAACGTACAAAACAAGAGATAGGAGACATCAAGATTTTGGACGAATTTTTTAACAATTTTCAAATTTTCAGAAAGGATGTTCCAGATAAGGTCAAAAACAACATACTCAGATCTTCACCAAACTTTGCAGGGATACATTGGATATCAAGACACGTGGAAAAAACGTACAAAACAAGAGATTGGAGACATCAAGATTTTGGACGAATTTTTTAAGAATTTTCAAATTTTCAGATAGGAGGTTCCAGATAAGATCAAAAACTACATACTCAGATCTTCACCAAACTTTGCAGGGATACATTGGATGTCAAGACACGTGGAAAAAAAGTACAAAACAAGAGATTGGGGTCATCAAGATTTTGGACGGATTTTTTAGGAATTTTCAAATTTTCAGATGGGAGGTTCCAGATAAGGTCAAAAACTACATACTCAGATCTTCACCAAACATTGCAGGGATACATTGGATGTCAAGACACGTGGAAAAAACGTACAAAACAAGAGATTGGAGACATCAAGATTTTGGACGAATTTTTTAAGAATTTTCAAATTTTCAGATAGGAGGTTCCAGATGAGGTCAAAAACTACATACTCAGATCTTCACCAAACTTTCAGGAATACTTTGCATGTCAAGACACGTGGAAAAAACGTACAAAACAAGAGATCGGAGACATCAAGATTTTCGACGAATTTTTTAAGAATTTTCAAATTTTCAGATGGGAGGTTCCAGATAAGGTCAAAAACGACATACACATATCTTCACCAAACTTTGCAGGAATACATTGGATGTCAAGACACGTGGAAAAAACATACAAAACATAGGATTGGTGACATCAAGATTTTGGACGAATTTTTTAAGAATTTTCAAATTTTCAGATAGGAGGTTCCATATAAGGTCAAAAACTACATACTCAGATCTTCACCAAACTTTGCAGGGATCCATTGGAGGTCGAGACACGTGGAAAAAACGTACAAAACAAGAGATTGGAGACATCAAGATTTTGGACGAATTTTTTAAGAATTTTCAAATTTTCAGATAGGAGGTTCCATATAAGGTCAAAAACTACATACTCAGATCTTCACCAAACTTTGCAGGGATACATTGGATGTCAAGACACGTGGAAAAAACGTACAAAACAAGAGATTGGAGACATCAAGATTTTCGACGAATTTTTTAAGAATTTTCAAATTTTCAGAAAGGATGTTCCAGATAAGGTCAAAAACGACATACTCAGATCTTCACCAAACTTTGCAGGGATCCATTGGAGGTCGAGACACGTGGAAAAAACGTACAAAACAAGAGATTGGAGACATCAAGATTTTGGACGAATTTTTGAAGAATTTTCAAATTTTCAGATAGGAGGTTCCAGATAAGGTCTAAAACTACATACTCAGATCTCCACCAAACATTGCAGGAATACATTGGATGTCAAGACACGTGGAAAAAACGTACAAAACAAGAGATTGGAGACATCAAGATTTTCGACGAATTTTTGAAGAATTTTCAAATTTTCAGATAGGAGGTTCCAGATAAGGTCAAAAACTACATACTCAGATCTTCACCAAACGTTGCAGGGATACTTTGCATGTCAAGACACGTGGAAAAAACGTACAAAACAAAAGGTTGGAGACATCAAGATTTTCGACGAATTTTTTAAGAATTTTCAAATTTTCAGATGGGAGGTTCCAGATAAGGTCAAAAACGACATACTCAGATCTTCACCAAACTTTGCATGGATACATTGGATGTCAAGACACGTGGAAAAAACGTACAAAACAAGAGATTGGAGACATCAAGATTTTGGACGAATTTTTTAAGAATTCTCAAATTTTCAGAAAGGAGGTTCCATATAAGGTCAAAAACTACATACTCAGATCATCACCAAACTTTGCAGGGATACTTTGGATGTCAAGACACGTGGAAAAAACGTACAAAACAAGAGATTGGGGTCATCAAGATTTTGGACGAATTTTTTAAGAATTTTCAAATTTTCAGATGGGAGGTTCAATATAAGGTCAAAAACTACATACTCAGATCTTCACCAAACTTTGCATGGATACATTGGATGTCAAGACACGTGGAAAAAACGTACAAAACAAGAGATTGGAGACATCAAAATTTTGGACGAATTTTTTAAGAATTTTCAAATTTTCAGATAGGAGGTTCCAGATGAGGTCAAAAACTACATACTCAGATCTTCACCAAACTTTGCAGGAATACTTTGCATGTCAAGACACGTGGAAAAAACGTACAAAACAAGAGATCGGAGACATCAAGATTTTGGACGAATTTTTTAAGAATTTTCAAATTTTCAGATGGGAGGTTCCAGATAAGGTCAAAAACGACATACTCAGATCTTCACCAAACTTTGCATGGATACATTGGATGTCAAGACACGTGGAAAAAACATACAAAACATAGGATTGGTGACATCAAGATTTTGGACGAATTTTTTAAGAATTTTCAAATTTTCAGATAGGAGGTTCCATATAAGGTCAAAAACTACATACTCAGATCTTCACCAAACTTTGCAGGGATACATTGGAGGTCGAGACACGTGGAAAAAAAGTACAAAACAAGAGATTGGGGTCATCAAGATTTTGGACGGATTTTTTAGGAATTTTCAGATTTTCAGATGGGAGGTTCCAGATAAGGTCAAAAACTACATACTCAGATCTTCACCAAACATTGCAGGGATACATTGGATGTCAAGACACGTGGAAAAAACGTACAAAACAAGAGATTGGAGACATCAAGATTTTGGACGAATTTTTTAAGAATTTTCAAATTTTCAGATAGGAGGTTCCAGATGAGGTCAAAAACTACATACTCAGATCTTCACCAAACTTTGCAGGAATACTTTGCATGTCAAGACACGTGGAAAAAACGTACAAAACAAGAGATCGGAGACATCAAGATTTTCGACGAATTTTTTAAGAATTTTCAAATTTTCAGATGGGAGGTTCCAGATAAGGTCAAAAACGACATACTCAGATCTTCACCAAACTTTGCAGGGATCCATTGGAGGTCGAGACACGTGGAAAAAACGTACAAAACAAGAGATTGGAGACATCAAGATTTTGGACGAATTTTTTAAGAATTTTCAAATTTTCAGATAGGAGGTTCCATATAAGGTCAAAAACTACATACTCAGATCTTCACCAAACTTTGCAGGGATACATTGGATGTCAAGACACGTGGAAAAAACGTACAAAACAAAAGATTGGAGACATCAAGATTTTCGACGAATTTTTTAAGAATTTTCAAATTTTCAGATGGGAGGTTCCAGATGAGGTCAAAAACGACATACTCAGATCTTCACCAAACTTTGCAGGAATACTTTGCATGTCAAGACACGTGGAAAAAACGTACAAAACAAGAGATCGGAGACATCAAGATTTTCGGCGAATTTTTTAAGAATTTTCAAATTTTCAGATAGGAGGTTCCATATAAGGTCAAAAACTACATACTCAGATCTTCACCAAACTTTGCAGGGATACATTGGAGGTCGAGACACGTGGAAAAAAAGTACAAAACAAGAGATTGGGGTCATCAAGATTTTGGACGGATTTTTTAGGAATTTTCAAATTTTCAGATGGGAGGTTCCAGATAAGGTCAAAAACTACATACTCAGATCTTCACCAAACATTGCAGGGATACATTGGATGTCAAGACACGTGGAAAAAACGTACAAAACAAGAGATTGGAGACATCAAGATTTTGGACGAATTTTTTAAGAATTTTCAAATTTTCAGATAGGAGGTTCCAGATGAGGTCAAAAACTACATACTCAGATCTTCACCAAACTTTGCAGGAATACTTTGCATGTCAAGACACGTGGAAAAAACGTACAAAACAAGAGATCGGAGACATCAAGATTTTCGACGAATTTTTGAAGAATTTTCAAATTTTCAGATAGGAGGTTCCAGATAAGGTCTAAAACTACATACTCAGATCTCCACCAAACATTGCAGGAATACATTGGATGTCAAGACACGTGGAAAAAACGTACAATACAAGAGATTGGAGACATCAAGATTTTCGACGAATTTTTGAAGAATTTTCAAATTTTCAGATAGGAGGTTCCAGATAAGGTCAAAAACTACATACTCAGATCTTCACCAAACTTTGCAGGGATCCATTGGAGGTCGAGACACGTGGAAAAAACGTACAAAACAGGAGATTGGAGACATCAAGATTTTGGACGAATTTTTGAAGAATTTTCAAATTTTCAGATAGGAGGTTCCAGATAAGGTCTAAAACTACATACTCAGATCTCCACCAAACATTGCAGGAATACATTGGATGTCAAGACACGTGGAAAAAACGTACAAAACAAGAGATTGGAGACATCAAGATTTTCGACGAATTTTTGAAGAATTTTCAAATTTTCAGAAAGGATGTTCCAGATGAGGTCAAAAACTACATACTCAGATCTTCACCAAACTTTGCAGGGATCCATTGGAGGTCGAGACACGTGGAAAAAACGTACAAAACAAGAGATCGGAGACATCAAGATTTTCGACGAATTTTTGAAGAATTTTCAAATTTTCAGATAGGAGGTTCCAGATAAGGTCTAAAACTACATACTCAGATCTCCACCAAACATTGCAGGAATACATTGGATGTCAAGACACGTGGAAAAAACGTACAAAACAAGAGATTGGAGACATCAAGATTTTCGACGAATTTTTGAAGAATTTTCAAATTTTCAGAAAGGATGTTCCAGATAAGGTCAAAAACGACATACTCAGATCTTCACCAAACTTTGCAGGGATCCATTGGAGGTCGAGACACGTGGAAAAAACGTACAAAACAAGAGATTGGAGACATCAAGATTTTGGACGAATTTTTGAAGAATTTTCAAATTTTCAGATAGGAGGTTCCAGATAAGGTCTAAAACTACATACTCAGATCTCCACCAAACATTGCAGGAATACATTGGATGTCAAGACACGTGGAAAAAACGTACAAAACAAGAGATTGGAGACATCAAGATTTTCGACGAATTTTTGAAGAATTTTCAAATTTTCAGATAGGAGGTTCCAGATAAGGTCAAAAACTACATACTCAGATCTTCACCAAACGTTGCAGGGATACTTTGCATGTCAAGACACGTGGAAAAAACGTACAAAACCAAAGATTGGAGACATCAAGATTTTCGACGAATTTTTTAAGAATTTTCAAATTTTCAGATGGGAGGTTCCAGATAAGGTCAAAAACGACATACTCAGATCTTCACCAAACTTTGCATGGATACATTGGATGTCAAGACACGTGGAAAAAACGTACAAAACAAGAGATTGGAGACATCAAGATTTTGGACGAATTTTTTAAGAATTCTCAAATTTTCAGAAAGGAGGTTCCATATAAGGTCAAAAACTACATAATCAGATCTTCACCAAACTTTGCAGGGATACTTTGGATGTCAAGACACGTGGAAAAAACGTACAAAACAAGAGATTGGGGTCATCAAGATTTTGGACGAATTTTTTAAGAATTTTCAAATTTTCAGATGGGAGGTTCAATATAAGGTCAAAAACTACATACTCAGATCTTCACCAAACTTTGCATGGATACATTGGATGTCAAGACACGTGGAAAAAACATACAAAACATAGGATTCGGAACATCAAGATTTTGGTCGAATTTTTTAAGAATTTTCAAATTTTCAGATAGGAGGTTCCATATAAGGTCAAAAACTACATACTCAGATCTTCACCAAACTTTGCAGGGATACATTGGATGTCAAGACACGTGGAAAAAACGTACAAAACAAGAGATTGGGGTCATCAAGATTTTGCACGGATTTTTTAGGAATTTTCAAATTTTCAGATGGGAGGTTCCAGATAAGGTCAAAAACTACATACTCAGATCTTCACCAAACTTTGCAGGGATACATTGGATGTCAAGACACGTGGAAAAAACGTACAAAACAAGAGTTTTTAGACATCAAGATTTTGGACGAATTTTTTAAGAATTTTCAAATTTTCAGATAGGAGGTTCCATATAAGGTCAAAAACTACATACTCAGATCTTCACCAAACTTTGCATGGATACATTATGTGTCAAGACACGTGGAAAAAACGTACAAAACAAAAGATTGGAGACATCAAGATATTGGTCGAATTTTTTAAGAATTTTCAAATTTTCAGATGGGAGGTTCCAGATAAGGTCAAAAACTACATACTCAGATCTTCACCAAACTTTGCAGGGATACATTGGATGTCAAGACACGTGGAAAAAACGTACAAAACAAGAGATAGGAGACATCAAGATTTTGGACGAATTTTTTAACAATTTTCAAATTTTCAGAAAGGATGTTCAAGATAAGGTCAAAAACAACATACTCAGATCTTCACCAAACTTTGCAGGGATACATTGGATATCAAGACACGTGGAAAAAACGTACAAAACAAGAGATTGGAGACATCAAGATTTTGGACGAATTTTTTAAGAATTTTCAAATTTTCAGATAGGAGGTTCCAGATAAGATCAAAAACTACATACTCAGATCTTCACCAAACTTTGCAGGGATACATTGGATGTCAAGACACGTGGAAAAAAAGTACAAAACAAGAGATTGGGGTCATCAAGATTTTGGACGGATTTTTTAGGAATTTTCAAATTTTCAGATGGGAGGTTCCAGATAAGGTCAAAAACTACATACTCAGATCTTCACCAAACATTGCAGGGATACATTGGATGTCAAGACACGTGGAAAAAACGTACAAAACAAGAGATTGGAGACATCAAGATTTTGGACGAATTTTTTAAGAAGTTTCAAATTTTCAGATAGGAGGTTCCAGATGAGGTCAAAAACTACATACTCAGATCTTCACCAAACTTTGCAGGAATACTTTGCATGTCAAGACACGTGGAAAAAACGTACAAAACAAGAGATCGGAGACATCAAGATTTTCGACGAATTTTTTAAGAATTTTCAAATTTTCAGATGGGAGGTTCCAGATAAGGTCAAAAACGACATACTCAGATCTTCACCAAACTTTGCAGGGATCCATTGGAGGTCGAGACACGTGGAAAAAACGTACAAAACAAGAGATTGGAGACATCAAGATTTTGGACGAATTTTTTAAGAATTTTCAAATTTTCAGATAGGAGGTTCCATATAAGGTCAAAAACTACATACTCAGATCTTCACCAAACTTTGCAGGGATACATTGGATGTCAAGACACGTGGAAAAAACGTACAAAACAAGAGATTGGAGACATCAAGGTTTTCGACGAATTTTTTAAGAATTTTCAAATTTTCAGAAAGGATGTTCCAGATAAGGTCAAAAACGACATACTCAGATCTTCACCAAACTTTGCAGGGATCCATTGGAGGTCGAGACACGTGGAAAAAACGTACAAAACAAGAGATTGGAGACATCAAGATTTTGGACGAATTTTTGAAGAATTTTCAAATTTTCAGATAGGAGGTTCCAGATAAGGTCTAAAACTACATACTCAGATCTCCACCAAACATTGCAGGAATACATTGGATGTCAAGACACGTGGAAAAAACGTACAAAACAAGAGATTGGAGACATCAAGATTTTCGACGAATTTTTGAAGAATTTTCAAATTTTCAGATAGGAGGTTCCAGATAAGGTCAAAAACTACATACTCAGATCTTCACCAAACGTTGCAGGGATACTTTGCATGTCAAGACACGTGGAAAAAACGTACAAAACAAAAGATTGGAGACATCAAGATTTTCGACGAATTTTTTAAGAATTTTCAAATTTTCAGATGGGAGGTTCCAGATAAGGTCGAAAACGACATACTCAGATCTTCACCAAACTTTGCATGGATACATTGGATGTCAAGACACGTGGAAAAAACGTACAAAACAAGAGATTGGAGACATCAAGATTTTGGACGAATTTTTTAAGAATTCTCAAATTTTCAGAAAGGAGGTTCCATATAAGGTCAAAAACTACATACTCAGATCTTCACCAAACTTTGCAGGGATACTTTGGATGTCAAGACACGTGGAAAAATCGTACAAAACAAGAGATTGGGGTCATCAAGATTTTGGACGAATTTTTTAAGAATTTTCAAATTTTCAGATGGGAGGTTCAATATAAGGTCAAAAACTACATACTCAGATCTTCACCAAACTTTGCATGGATACATTGGATGTCAAGACACGTGGAAAAAACATACAAAACATAGGATTCGGAACATCAAGATTTTGGTCGAATTTTTTAAGAATTTTCAAATTTTCAGATAGGAGGTTCCATATAAGGTCAAAAACTACATACTCAGATCTTCACCAAACATTGCAGGAATACATTGGATGTCAAGACACGTGGAAAAAACGTACAAAACAAGAGATTGGGGTCATCAAGATTTTGCACGGATTTTTTAGGAATTTTCAAATTTTCAGATGGGAGGTTCCAGATAAGGTCAAAAACTACATACTCAGATCTTCACCAAACTTTGCAGGGATACATTGGATGTCAAGACACGTGGAAAAAACGTACAAAACAAGAGATTGGAGACATCAAGATTTTGGACGAATTTTTTAAGAATTTTCAAATTTTCAGATAGGAGGTTCCATATAAGGTCAAAAACTACATACTCAGATCTTCACCAAACTTTGCATGGATACATTATGTGTCAAGACACGTGGAAAAAACGTACAAAACAAAAGATTGGAGACATCAAGATTTTGGTCGAATTTTTTAAGAATTTTCAAATTTTCAGATGGGAGGTTCCAGATAAGGTCAAAAACTACATACTCAGATCTTCACCAAACTTTGCAGGGATACATTGGATGTCAAGACACGTGGAAAAAACGTACAAAAAAGAGATTGGAGACATCAAGATTTTGGACGAATTTTTTAACAATTTTCAAATTTTCAGAAAGGATGTTCCAGATAAGGTCAAAAACGACATACTCAGATCTTCACCAAACTTTGCAGGGATACATTGGATATCAAGACACGTGGAAAAAACGTACAAAACAAGAGATTGGAGACATCAAGATTTTGGACGAATTTTTTAAGAATTTTCAAATTTTCAGATAGGAGGTTCCAGATAAGGTCAAAAACTACATACTCAGATCTTCACCAAACTTTGCAGGGATACATTGGATGTCAAGACACGTGGAAAAAACGTACAAAACAAGAGATTGGGGTCATCAAGATTTTGGACGGATTTTTTAGGAATTTTCAAATTTTCAGATGGGAGGTTCCAGATAAGGTCAAAAACTACATACTCAGATCTTCACCAAACATTGCAGGGATACATTGGATGTCAAGACACGTGGAAAAAACGTACAAAACAAGAGATTGGAGACATCAAAATTTTGGACGAATTTTTTAAGAATTTTCAAATTTTCAGATAGGAGGTTCCAGATGAGGTCAAAAACTACATACTCAGATCTTCACCAAACTTTGCAGGAATACTTTGCATGTCAAGACACGTGGAAAAAACGTACAAAACAAGAGATCGGAGACATCAAGATTTTCGACGAATTTTTGAAGAATTTTCAAATTTTCAGATGGGAGGTTCCAGATAAAGTCAAAAACGACATACTCAGATCTTCACCAAACTTTGCATGGATACATTGGATGTCAAGACACGTGGAAAAACATACAAAACATAGGATTGGTGACATCAAGATTTTGGTCGAATTTTTTAAGAATTTTCAAATTTTCAGATGGGAGGTTCCAGATAAGGTCAAAAACTACATACTCAGATCTTCACCAAACTTTGCAGGGATACATTGGATGTCAAGACACGTGGAAAAAACGTACAAAACAAGAGATTGGAGACATCAAGATTATGGACGAATTTTTTGAGAATTTTCAAATTTTCAGAAAGGAGGTTCCATATAAGGTCAAAAACTACATACTCAGATCTTCACCAAACTTTGCAGGGATACATTGGATGTCAAGACACGTGGAAAAAACGTACAAAACAAGAGATTGGAGACATCAAGATTTTCGACGAATTTTTTAAGAATTTTCAAATTTTCAGAAAGGATGTTCCAGATAAGGTCAAAAACGACATACTCAGATCTTCACCAAACTTTGCAGGGATACATTGGAGGTCGAGACACGTGGAAAAAACGTACAAAACAAGAGATTGGAGACATCAAGATTTTGGACGAATTTTTGAAGAATTTTCAAATTTTCTGATAGGAGGTCCCAGATAAGGTCAAAAACTACATACTCAGATCTCCACCAAACATTGCAGGGATACATTGGATGTCAAGACACGTGGAAAAAACGTACAAAACAAGAGATTGGAGACATCAAGATTTTCGACGAATTTTTGAAGAATTTTCAAATTTTCAGATAGGAGGTTCCAGATAAGGTCAAAAACTACATACTCAGATCTTCACCAAACGTTGCAGGGATACTTTGCATGTCAAGACACGTGGAAAAAACGTACAAAACAAGAGATTGGAGACATCAAGATTTTCGACGAATTTTTTAAGAATTTTCAAATTTTCAGATGGGAGGTTCCAGATAAGGTCAAAAACGACATACTCAGATCTTCACCAAACTTTGCATGGATACATTGGATGTCAAGACACGTGGAAAAAACGTACAAAACAAGAGATTGGGGTCATCAAGATTTTGCACGGATTTTTTAGGAATTTTCAAATTTTCAGATGGGAGGTTCCAGATAAGGTCAAAAACTACATACTCAGATCTTCACCAAACTTTGCAGGGATACATTGGATGTCAAGACACGTGGAAAAAACGTACAAAACAAGAGATCGGAGACATCAAGATTTTCGACGAATTTTTTAAGAATTTTCAAATTTTCAGATGGGAGGTTCAATATAAGGTCAAAAACTACATACTCAGATCTTCACCAAACTTTGCATGGATACATTGGATGTCAAGACACGTGGAAAAAACATACAAAACATAGGATTCGGAACATCAAGATTTTGGTCGAATTTTTTAAGAATTTTCAAATTTTCAGATAGGAGGTTCCATATAAGGTCAAAAACTACATACTCAGATCTTCACCAAACATTGCAGGAATACATTGGATGTCAAGACACGTGGAAAAAACGTACAAAACAAGAGATTGGGGTCATCAAGATTTTGCACGGATTTTTTAGGAATTTTCAAATTTTCAGATGGGAGGTTCCAGATAAGGTCAAAAACTACATACTCAGATCTTCACCAAACTTTGCAGGGATACATTGGATGTCAAGACACGTGGAAAAAACGTACAAAACAAGAGATTGGAGACATCAAGATTTTGGACGAATTTTTTAAGAATTTTCAAATTTTCAGATAGGAGGTTCCATATAAGGTCAAAAACTACATACTCAGATCTTCACCAAACTTTGCATGGATACATTATGTGTCAAGACACGTTGAAAAAACGTACAAAACAAAAGATTGGAGACATCAAGATTTTGGTCGAATTTTTTAAGAATTTTCAAATTTTCAGATGGGAGGTTCCAGATAAGGTCAAAAACTACATACTCAGATCTTCACCAAACTTTGCAGGGATACATTGGATGTCAAGACACGTGGAAAAAACGTACAAAAAAGAGATTGGAGACATCAAGATTTTGGACGAATTTTTTAACAATTTTCAAATTTTCAGAAAGGATGTTCCAGATAAGGTCAAAAACGACATACTCAGATCTTCACCAAACTTTGCAGGGATACATTGGATATCAAGACACGTGGAAAAAACGTACAAAACAAGAGATTGGAGACATCAAGATTTTGGACGAATTTTTTAAGAATTTTCAAATTTTCAGATAGGAGGTTCCAGATAAGTTCAAAAACTACATACTCAGATCTTCACCAAACTTTGCAGGGATACATTGGATGTCAAGACACGTGGAAAAAACGTACAAAACAAGAGATTGGGGTCATCAAGATTTTGGACGGATTTTTTAGGAATTTTCAAATTTTCAGATGGGAGGTTCCAGATAAGGTCAAAAACTACATACTCAGATCTTCACCAAACATTGCAGGGATACATTGGATGTCAAGACACGTGGAAAAAACGTACAAAACAAGAGATTGGAGACATCAAAATTTTGGACGAATTTTTTAAGAATTTTCAAATTTTCAGATAGGAGGTTCCAGATGAGGTCAAAAACTACATACTCAGATCTTCACCAAACTTTGCAGGAATACTTTGCATGTCAAGACACGTGGAAAAAACGTACAAAACAAGAGATCGGAGACATCAAGATTTTCGACGAATTTTTTAAGAATTTTCAAATTTTCAGATGGGAGGTTCCAGATAAAGTCAAAAACGACATACTCAGATCTTCACCAAACTTTGCATGGATACATTGGATGTCAAGACACGTGGAAAAAACATACAAAACATAGGATTGGTGACATCAAGATTTTGGTCGAATTTTTTAAGAATTTTCAAATTTTCAGATGGGAGGTTCCAGATAAGGTCAAAAACTACATACTCAGATCTTCACCAAACTTTGCAGGGATACATTGGATGTCAAGACACGTGGAAAAAACGTACAAAACAAGAGATTGGAGACATCAAGATTATGGACGAATTTTTTGAGAATTTTCAAATTTTCAGAAAGGAGGTTCCATATAAGGTCAAAAACTACATACTCAGATCTTCACCAAACTTTGCAGGGATACATTGGATGTCAAGACACGTGGAAAAAACGTACAAAACAAGAGATTGGAGACATCAAGATTTTCGACGAATTTTTTAAGAATTTTCAAATTTTCAGAAAGGATGTTCCAGATAAGGTCAAAAACGACATACTCAGATCTTCACCAAACTTTGCAGGGATACATTGGAGGTCGAGACACGTGGAAAAAACGTACAAAACAAGAGATTGGAGACATCAAGATTTTGGACGAATTTTTGAAGAATTTTCAAATTTTCTGATAGGAGGTCCCAGATAAGGTCAAAAACTACATACTCAGATCTCCACCAAACATTGCAGGGATACATTGGATGTCAAGACACGTGGAAAAAACGTACAAAACAAGAGATTGGAGACATCAAGATTTTCGACGAATTTTTGAAGAATTTTCAAATTTTCAGATAGGAGGTTCCAGATAAGGTCAAAAACTACATACTCAGATCTTCACCAAACGTTGCAGGGATACTTTGCATGTCAAGACACGTGGAAAAAACGTACAAAACAAGAGATTGGGGTCATCAAGATTTTGCACGGATTTTTTAGGAATTTTCAAATTTTCAGATGGGAGGTTCCAGATAAGGTCAAAAACTACATACTCAGATCTTCACCAAACTTTGCAGGGATACATTGGATGTCAAGACACGTGGAAAAAACGTACAAAACAAGAGATCGGAGACATCAAGATTTTCGACGAATTTTTTAAGAATTTTCAAATTTTCAGATGGGAGGTTCCAGATGAGGTCAAAAAACGACATACTCACATCTTCACCAAACTTTGCAGGAATACTTTGCATGTCAAGACACGTGGAAAAAACGTACAAAACAAGAGATCGGAGACATCAAGATTTTGGACGAATTTTTTAAGAATTTTCAAATTTTCAGATAGGAGGTTCCATATAAGGTCAAAAACTACATACTCAGATCTTCACCAAACTTTGCAGAGATACATTGGAGGTCGAGACACGTGGAAAAAAAGTACAAAACAAGAGATTGGGGTCATCAAGATTTTGGACGGATTTTTTAGGAATTTTCAAATTTTCAGATGGGAGGTTCCAGATAAGGTCAAAAACTACATACTCAGATCTTCACCAAACATTGCAGGGATACATTGGATGTCAAGACACGTGGAAAAAACGTACAAAACAAGAGATTGGAGACATCAAGATTTTGGACGAATTTTTTAAGAATTTTCAAATTTTCAGATAGGAGGTTCCAGATGAGGTCAAAAACTACATACTCAGATCTTCACCAAACTTTGCAGGAATACTTTGCATGTCAAGACACGTGGAAAAAACGTACAAAACAAGAGATCGGAGACATCAAGATTTTCGACGAATTTTTGAAGAATTTTCAAATTTTCAGATAGGAGGTTCCAGATAAGGTCTAAAACTACATACTCAGATCTCCACCAAACATTGCAGGAATACATTGGATGTCAAGACACGTGGAAAAAACGTACAAAACAAGAGATTGGAGACATCAAGATTTTCGACGAATTTTTGAAGAATTTTCAAATTTTCAGATAGGAGGTTCCAGATAAGGTCAAAAACTACATACTCAGATCTTCACCAAACTTTGCAGGGATCCATTGGAGGTCGAGACACGTGGAAAAAACGTACAAAACAAGAGTTTGGAGACATCAAGATTTTGGACGAATTTTTGAAGAATTTTCAAATTTTCAGATAGGAGGTTCCAGATAAGGTCTAAAACTACATACTCAGATCTCCACCAAACATTGCAGGAATACATTGGATGTCAAGACACGTGGAAAAAACGTACAAAACAAGAGATTGGAGACATCAAGATTTTCGACGAATTTTTGAAGAATTTTCAAATTTTCAGAAAGGATGTTCCAGATGAGGTCAAAAACTACATACTCAGATCTTCACCAAACTTTGCAGGGATCCATTGGAGGTCGAGACACGTGGAAAAAACGTACAAAACAAGAGATCGGAGACATCAAGATTTTCGACGAATTTTTGAAGAATTTTCAAATTTTCAGATAGGAGGTTCCAGATAAGGTCTAAAACTACATACTCAGATCTCCACCAAACATTGCAGGAATACATTGGATGTCAAGACACGTGGAAAAAACGTACAAAACAAGAGATTGGAGACATCAAGATTTTCGACGAATTTTTGAAGAATTTTCAAATTTTCAGAAAGGATGTTCCAGATAAGGTCAAAAACGACATACTGAGATCTTCACCAAACTTTGCAGGGATCCATTGGAGGTCGAGACACGTGGAAAAAACGTACAAAACAAGAGATTGGAGACATCAAGATTTTGGACGAATTTTTGAAGAATTTTCAAATTTTCAGATAGGAGGTTCCAGATAAGGTCTAAAACTACATACTCAGATCTCCACCAAACATTGCAGGAATACATTGGATGTCAAGACACGTGGAAAAAACGTACAAAACAAGAGATTGGAGACATCAAGATTTTCGACGAATTTTTGAAGAATTTTCAAATTTTCAGATAGGAGGTTCCAGATAAGGTCAAAAACTACATACTCAGATCTTCACCAAACGTTGCAGGGATACTTTGCATGTCAAGACACGTGGAAAAAACGTACAAAACAAAAGATTGGAGACATCAAGATTTTCGACGAATTTTTTAACAATTTTCAAATTTTCAGAAAGGATGTTCCAGATAAGGTCAAAAACGACATACTCAGATCTTCACCAAACTTTGCAGGGATACATTGGATATCAAGACACGTGGAAAAAACGTACAAAACAAGAGATTGGAGACATCAAGATTTTGGACGAATTTTTTAAGAATTTTCAAATTTTCAGATAGGAGGTTCCAGATAAGGTCAAAAACTACATACTCAGATCTTCACCAAACTTTGCAGGGATACATTGGATGTCAAGACACGTGGAAAAAACGTACAAAACAAGAGATTGGGGTCATCAAGATTTTGGACGGATTTTTTAGGAATTTTCAAATTTTCAGATGGGAGGTTCCAGATAAGGTCAAAAACTACATACTCAGATCTTCACCAAACATTGCAGGGATACATTGGATGTCAAGACACGTGGAAAAAACGTACAAAACAAGAGATTGGAGACATCAAAATTTTGGACGAATTTTTTAAGAATTTTCAAATTTTCAGATAGGAGGTTCCAGATGAGGTCAAAAACTACATACTCAGATCTTCACCAAACTTTGCAGGAATACTTTGCATGTCAAGACACGTGGAAAAAACGTACAAAACAAGAGATCGGAGACATCAAGATTTTCGACGAATTTTTGAAGAATTTTCAAATTTTCAGATGGGAGGTTCCAGATAAAGTCAAAAACGACATACTCAGATCTTCACCAAACTTTGCATGGATACATTGGATGTCAAGACACGTGGAAAAAACATACAAAACATAGGATTGGTGACATCAAGATTTTGGTCGAATTTTTTAAGAATTTTCAAATTTTCAGATGGGAGGTTCCAGATAAGGTCAAAAACTACATACTCAGATCTTCACCAAACTTTGCAGGGATACATTGGATGTCAAGACACGTGGAAAAAACGTACAAAACAAGAGATTGGAGACATCAAGATTATGGACGAATTTTTTGAGAATTTTCAAATTTTCAGAAAGGAGGTTCCATATAAGGTCAAAAACTACATACTCAGATCTTCACCAAACTTTGCAGGGATACATTGGATGTCAAGACACGTGGAAAAAACGTACAAAACAAGAGATTGGAGACATCAAGATTTTCGACGAATTTTTTAAGAATTTTCAAATTTTCAGAAAGGATGTTCCAGATAAGGTCAAAAACGACATACTCAGATCTTCACCAAACTTTGCAGGGATACATTGGAGGTCGAGACACGTGGAAAAAACGTACAAAACAAGAGATTGGAGACATCAAGATTTTGGACGAATTTTTGAAGAATTTTCAAATTTTCTGATAGGAGGTCCCAGATAAGGTCAAAAAATACATACTCAGATCTCCACCAAACATTGCAGGGATACATTGGATGTCAAGACACGTGGAAAAAACGTACAAAACAAGAGATTGGAGACATCAAGATTTTCGACGAATTTTTGAAGAATTTTCAAATTTTCAGATAGGAGGTTCCAGATAAGGTCAAAAACTACATACTCAGATCTTCACCAAACGTTGCAGGGATACTTTGCATGTCAAGACACGTGGAAAAAACGTACAAAACAAGAGATTGGAGACATCAAGATTTTCGACGAATTTTTTAAGAATTTTCAAATTTTCAGATGGGAGGTTCCAGATAAGGTCAAAAACGACATACTCAGATCTTCACCAAACTTTGCATGGATACATTGGATGTCAAGACACGTGGAAAAAACGTACAAAACAAGAGATTGGGGTCATCAAGATTTTGCACGGATTTTTTAGGAATTTTCAAATTTTCAGATGGGAGGTTCCAGATAAGGTCAAAAACTACATACTCAGATCTTCACCAAACTTTGCAGGGATACATTGGATGTCAAGACACGTGGAAAAAACGTACAAAACAAGAGATCGGAGACATCAAGATTTTCGACGAATTTTTTAAGAATTTTCAAATTTTCAGATGGGAGGTTCAATATAAGGTCAAAAACTACATACTCAGATCTTCACCAAACTTTGCATGGATACATTGGATGTCAAGACACGTGGAAAAAACATACAAAACATAGGATTCGGAACATCAAGATTTTGGTCGAATTTTTTAAGAATTTTCAAATTTTCAGATAGGAGGTTCCATATAAGGTCAAAAACTACATACTCAGATCTTCACCAAACATTGCAGGAATACATTGGATGTCAAGACACGTGGAAAAAACGTACAAAACAAGAGATTGGGGTCATCAAGATTTTGCACGGATTTTTTAGGAATTTTCAAATTTTCAGATGGGAGGTTCCAGATAAGGTCAAAAACTACATACTCAGATCTTCACCAAACTTTGCAGGGATACATTGGATGTCAAGACACGTGGAAAAAACGTACAAAACAAGAGATTGGAGACATCAAGATTTTGGACGAATTTTTTAAGAATTTTCAAATTTTCAGATAGGAGGTTCCATATAAGGTCAAAAACTACATACTCAGATCTTCACCAAACTTTGCATGGATACATTATGTGTCAAGACACGTTGAAAAAACGTACAAAACAAAAGATTGGAGACATCAAGATTTTGGTCGAATTTTTTAAGAATTTTCAAATTTTCAGATGGGAGGTTCCAGATAAGGTCAAAAACTACATACTCAGATCTTCACCAAACTTTGCAGGGATACATTGGATGTCAAGACACGTGGAAAAAACGTACAAAAAAGAGATTGGAGACATCAAGATTTTGGACGAATTTTTTAACAATTTTCAAATTTTCAGAAAGGATGTTCCAGATAAGGTCAAAAACGACATACTCAGATCTTCACCAAACTTTGCAGGGATACATTGGATATCAAGACACGTGGAAAAAACGTACAAAACAAGAGATTGGAGACATCAAGATTTTGGACGAATTTTTTAAGAATTTTCAAATTTTCAGATAGGAGGTTCCAGATGAGGTCAAAAACTACATACTCAGATCTTCACCAAACTTTGCAGGAATACTTTGCATGTCAAGACACGTGGAAAAAACGTACAAAACAAGAGATCGGAGACATCAAGATTTTCGACGAATTTTTTAAGAATTTTCAAATTTTCAGATGGGAGGTTCCAGATAAAGTCAAAAACGACATACTCAGATCTTCACCAAACTTTGCATGGATACATTGGATGTCAAGACACGTGGAAAAAACATACAAAACATAGGATTGGTGACATCAAGATTTTGGTCGAATTTTTTAAGAATTTTCAAATTTTCAGATGGGAGGTTCCAGATAAGGTCAAAAACTACATACTCAGATCTTCACCAAACTTTGCAGGGATACATTGGATGTCAAGACACGTGGAAAAAACGTACAAAACAAGAGATTGGAGACATCAAGATTATGGACGAATTTTTTGAGAATTTTCAAATTTTCAGAAAGGAGGTTCCATATAAGGTCAAAAACTACATACTCAGATCTTCACCAAACTTTGCAGGGATACATTGGATGTCAAGACACGTGGAAAAAACGTACAAAACAAGAGATTGGAGACATCAAGATTTTCGACGAATTTTTTAAGAATTTTCAAATTTTCAGAAAGGATGTTCCAGATAAGGTCAAAAACGACATACTCAGATCTTCACCAAACTTTGCAGGGATACATTGGAGGTCGAGACACGTGGAAAAAACGTACAAAACAAGAGATTGGAGACATCAAGATTTTGGACGAATTTTTTAAGAATTTTCAAATTTTCTGATAGGAGGTCCCAGATAAGGTCAAAAACTACATACTCAGATCTCCACCAAACATTGCAGGGATACATTGGATGTCAAGACACGTGGAAAAAACGTACAAAACAAGAGATTGGAGACATCAAGATTTTCGACGAATTTTTGAAGAATTTTCAAATTTTCAGATAGGAGGTTCCAGATAAGGTCAAAAACTACATACTCAGATCTTCACCAAACGTTGCAGGGATACTTTGCATGTCAAGACACGTGGAAAAAACGTACAAAACAAGAGATTGGGGTCATCAAGATTTTGCACGGATTTTTTAGGAATTTTCAAATTTTCAGATGGGAGGTTCCAGATAAGGTCAAAAACTACATACTCAGATCTTCACCAAACTTTGCAGGGATACATTGGATGTCAAGACACGTGGAAAAAACGTACAAAACAAGAGATCGGAGACATCAAGATTTTCGACGAATTTTTTAAGAATTTTCAAATTTTCAGATGGGAGGTTCCAGATGAGGTCAAAAAACGACATACTCAGATCTTCACCAAACTTTGCAGGAATACTTTGCATGTCAAGACACGTGGAAAAAACGTACAAAACAAGAGATCGGAGACATCAAGATTTTGGACGAATTTTTTAAGAATTTTCAAATTTTCAGATAGGAGGTTCCATATAAGGTCAAAAACTACATACTCAGATCTTCACCAAACTTTGCAGAGATACATTGGAGGTCGAGACACGTGGAAAAAAAGTACAAAACAAGAGATTGGGGTCATCAAGATTTTGGACGGATTTTTTAGGAATTTTCAAATTTTCAGATGGGAGGTTCCAGATAAGGTCAAAAACTACATACTCAGATCTTCACCAAACATTGCAGGGATACATTGGATGTCAAGACACGTGGAAAAAACGTACAAAACAAGAGATTGGAGACATCAAGATTTTGGACGAATTTTTTAAGAATTTTCAAATTTTCAGATAGGAGGTTCCAGATGAGGTCAAAAACTACATACTCAGATCTTAACCAAACTGTGCAGGAATACTTTGCATGTCAAGACACGTGGAAAAAACGTACAAAACAAGAGATCGGAGACATCAAGATTTTCGACGAATTTTTGAAGAATTTTCAAATTTTCAGATAGGAGGTTCCAGATAAGGTCTAAAACTACATACTCAGATCTCCACCAAACATTGCAGGAATACATTGGATGTCAAGACACGTGGAAAAAACGTACAAAACAAGAGATTGGAGACATCAAGATTTTCGACGAATTTTTGAAGAATTTTCAAATTTTCAGATAGGAGGTTCCAGATAAGGTCAAAAACTACATACTCAGATCTTCACCAAACTTTGCAGGGATCCATTGGAGGTCGAGACACGTGGAAAAAACGTACAAAACAAGAGTTTGGAGACATCAAGATTTTGGACGAATTTTTGAAGAATTTTCAAATTTTCAGATAGGAGGTTCCAGATAAGGTCTAAAACTACATACTCAGATCACCACCAAACATTGCAGGAATACATTGGATGTCAAGACACGTGGAAAAAACGTACAAAACAAGAGATTGGAGACATCAAGATTTTCGACGAATTTTTGAAGAATTTTCAAATTTTCAGAAAGGATGTTCCAGATGAGGTCAAAAACTACATACTCAGATCTTCACCAAACTTTGCAGGGATCCATTGGAGGTCGAGACACGTGGAAAAAACGTACAAAACAAGAGATCGGAGACATCAAGATTTTCGACGAATTTTTGAAGAATTTTCAAATTTTCAGATAGGAGGTTCCAGATAAGGTCTAAAACTACATACTCAGATCTCCACCAAACATTGCAGGAATACATTGGATGTCAAGACACGTGGAAAAAACGTACAAAACAAGAGATTGGAGACATCAAGATTTTCGACGAATTTTTGAAGAATTTTCAAATTTTCAGAAAGGATGTTCCAGATAAGGTCAAAAACGACATACTGAGATCTTCACCAAACTTTGCAGGGATCCATTGGAGGTCGAGACACGTGGAAAAAACGTACAAAACAAGAGATTGGAGACATCAAGATTTTGGACGAATTTTTGAAGAATTTTCAAATTTTCAGATAGGAGGTTCCAGATAAGGTCTAAAACTACATACTCAGATCTCCACCAAACATTGCAGGAATACATTGGATGTCAAGACACGTGGAAAAAACGTACAAAACAAGAGATTGGAGACATCAAGATTTTCGACGAATTTTTGAAGAATTTTCAAATTTTCAGATAGGAGGTTCCAGATAAGGTCAAAAACTACATACTCAGATCTTCACCAAACGTTGCAGGGATACTTTGCATGTCAAGACACGTGGAAAAAACGTACAAAACAAAAGATTGGAGACATCAAGATTTTCGACGAATTTTTTAAGAATTTTCAAATTTTCAGATGGGAGGTTCCAGATAAGGTCAAAAACGACATACTCAGATCTTCACCAAACTTTGCATGGATACATTGGATGTCAAGACACGTGGAAAAAACGTACAAAACAAGAGATTGGAGACATCAAGATTTTGGACGAATTTTTTAAGAATTCTCAAATTTTCAGAAAGGAGGTTCCATATAAGGTCAAAAACTACATAATCAGATATTCACCAAACTTTGCAGGGATACTTTGGATGTCAAGACACGTGGAAAAAACGTACAAAACAAGAGATTGGGGTCATCAAGATTTTGGACGAATTTTTTAAGAATTTTCAAATTTTCAGATGGGAGGTTCAATATAAGGTCAAAAACTACATACTCAGATCTTCACCAAACTTTGCATGGATACATTGGATGTCAAGACACGTGGAAAAAACATACAAAACATAGGATTCGGAACATCAAGATTTTGGTCGAATTTTTTAAGAATTTTCAAATTTTCAGATAGGAGGTTCCATATAAGGTCAAAAACTACATACTCAGATCTTCACCAAACATTGCAGGAATACATTGGATGTCAAGACACGTGGAAAAAACGTACAAAACAAGAGATTGGGGTCATCAAGATTTTGCACGGATTTTTTAGGAATTTTCAAATTTTCAGATGGGAGGTTCCACATAAGGTCAAAAACTACATACTCAGATCTTCACCAAACTTTGCAGGGATACATTGGATGTCAAGACACGTGGAAAAAACGTACAAAACAAGAGATTGGAGACATCAAGATTTTGGACGAATTTTTTAAGAATTTTCAAATTTTCAGATAGGAGGTTCCATATAAGGTCAAAAACTACATACTCAGATCTTCACCAAACTTTGCATGGATACATTATGTGTCAAGACACGTGGAAAAAACGTACAAAACAAAAGATTGGAGACATCAAGATATTGGTCGAATTTTTTAAGAATTTTCAAATTTTCAGATGGGAGGTTCCAGATAAGGTCAAAAACTACATACTCAGATCTTCACCAAACTTTGCAGGGATACATTGGATGTCAAGACACGTGGAAAAAACGTACAAAACAAGAGATTGGAGACATCAAGATTTTGGACGAATTTTTTAACAATTTTCAAATTTTCAGAAAGGATGTTCCAGATAAGGTCAAAAACAACATACTCAGATCTTCACCAAACTTTGCAGGGATACATTGGATATCAAGACACGTGGAAAAAACGTACAAAACATGAGATTGGAGACATCAAGATTTTGGACGAATTTTTTAAGAATTTTCAAATTTTCAGATAGGAGGTTCCAGATAAGATCAAAAACTACATACTCAGATCTTCACCAAACTTTGCAGGGATACATTGGATGTCAAGACACGTGGAAAAAAAGTACAAAACAAGAGATTGGGGTCATCAAAATTTTGGACGGATTTTTTAGGAATTTTCAAATTTTGAGATGGGAAGTTCCAGATAAGGTCAAAAACTACATACTCAGATCTTCACCAAACATTGCAGGGATACATTGGATGTCAAGACACGTGGAAAAAACGTACAAAACAAGAGATTGGAGACATCAAGATTTTGGACGAATTTTTTAAGAATTTTCAAATTTTCAGATAGGAGGTTCCAGATGAGGTCAAAAACTACATACTCAGATCTTCACCAAACTTTGCAGGAATACTTTGCATGTCAAGACACGTGGAAAAAACGTACAAAACAAGAGATCGGAGACATCAAGATTTTCGACGAATTTTTTAAGAATTTTCAAATTTTCAGATGGGAGGTTCCAGATAAGGTCAAAAACGACATACTCAGATCTTCACCAAACTTTGCAGGGATCCATTGGAGGTCGAGACACGTGGAAAAAACGTACAAAACAAGAGATTGGAGACATCAAGGTTTTCGAAGAATTTTTTAAGAATTTTCAAATTTTCAGAAAGGATGTTCCAGATAAGGTCAAAAACGACATACTCAGATCTTCACCAAACTTTGCAGGGATCCATTGGAGGTCGAGACACGTGGAAAAAACGTACAAAACAAGAGATTGGGGTAATCAAGATTTTGGACGAATTTTTTAAGAATTTTTAAATTTTCAGATGGGAGGTTCAATATAAGGTCAAAAACTACATACTCAGATCTTCACCAAACTTTGCATGGATACATTGGATGTCAAGACACGTGGAAAAAACATACAAAACATAGGATTCGGAACATCAAGATTTTGGTCGAATTTTTTAAGAATTTTCAAATTTTCAGATAGGAGGTTCCATATAAGGTCAAAAACTACATACTCAGATCTTCACCAAACATTGCAGGAATACATTGGATGTCAAGACACGTGGAAAAAATGTACAAAACAAGAGATTGGGGTCATCAAGATTTTGCACGGATTTTTTAGGAATTTTCAAATTTTCAGATGGGAGGTTCCAGATAAGGTCAAAAACTACATACTCAGATCTTCACCAAACTTTGCAGGGATACATTGGATGTCAAGACACGTGGAAAAAACGTACAAAAAAGAGATTGGAGACATCAAGATTTTGGACGAATTTTTTAACAATTTTCAAATTTTCAGAAAGGATGTTCCAGATAAGGTCAAAATCGACATACTCAGATCTTCACCAAACTTTGCAGGGATACATTGGATATCAAGACACGTGGAAAAAACGTACAAAACAAGAGATTGGAGACATCAAGATTTTGGACGAATTTTTTAAGAATTTTCAAATTTTCAGATAGGAGGTTCCAGATAAGGTCAAAAACTACATACTCAGATCTTCACCAAACTTTGCAGGGATACATTGGATGTCAAGACACGTGGAAAAAACGTACAAAACAAGAGATTGGGGTCATCAAGATTTTGGACGGATTTTTTAGGAATTTTCAAATTTTCAGATGGGAGGTTCCAGATAAGGTCAAAAACTACATACTCAGATCTTCACCAAACATTGCAGGGATACATTGGATGTCAAGACACGTGGAAAAAACGTACAAAACAAGAGATTGGAGACATCAAAATTTTGGACGAATTTTTTAAGAATTTTCAAATTTTCAGATAGGAGGTTCCAGATGAGGTCAAAAACTACATACTCAGATCTTCACCAAACTTTGCAGGAATACTTTGCATGTCAAGACACGTGGAAAAAACGTACAAAACAAGAGATCGGAGACATCAAGATTTTCGACGAATTTTTTAAGAATTTTCAAATTTTCAGATGGGAGGTTCCAGATAAGGTCAAAAACTACATACTCAGATCTTCACCAAACTTTGCAGGGATACATTGGATGTCAAGACACGTGGAAAAAACGTACAAAACAAGAGATTGGAGACATCAAGATTATGGACGAATTTTTTGAGAATTTTCAAATTTTCAGAAAGGAGGTTCCATATAAGGTCAAAAACTACATACTCAGATCTTCACCAAACTTTGCAGGGATACATTGGATGTCAAGACACGTGGAAAAAACGTACAAAACAAGAGATTGGAGACATCAAGATTTTCGACGAATTTTTTAAGAATTTTCAAATTTTCAGAAAGGATGTTCCAGATAAGGTCAAAAACGACATACTCAGATCTTCACCAAACTTTGCAGGGATACATTGGAGGTCGAGACACGTGGAAAAACGTACAAAACAAGAGATTGGAGACATCAAGATTTTGGACGAATTTTTGAAGAATTTTCAAATTTTCTGATAGGAGGTCCCAGATAAGGTCAAAAACTACATACTCAGATCTCCACCAAACATTGCAGGGATACATTGGATGTCAAGACACGTGGAAAAAACGTACAAAACAAGAGATTGGAGACATCAAGATTTTCGACGAATTTTTTAAGAATTTTCAAATTTTCAGATGGGAGGTTCCAGATAAGGTCAAAAACGACATACTCAGATCTTCACCAAACTTTGCATGGATACATTGGATGTCAAGACACGTGGAAAAAACGTACAAAACAAGAGATTGGGGTCATCAAGATTTTGCACGGATTTTTTAAGAATTTTCAAATTTTCAGATGGGAGGTTCCAGATAAGGTCAAAAACTACATACTCAGATCTTCACCAAACTTTGCAGGGATACATTGGATGTCAAGACACGTGGAAAAAACGTACAAAACAAGAGATTGGAGACATCAAGATTTTGGACGAATTTTTTAAGAATTTTCAAATTTTCAGATAGGAGGTTCCATATAAGGTCAAAAACTACATACTCAGAACTTCACCAAACTTTGCAGGAATACTTTGCATGTCAAGACACGTGGAAAAAACGTACAAAACAAGAGATCGGAGACATCAAGATTTTCGACGAATTTTTTAAGAATTTTCAAATTTTCAGATGGGAGGTTCCAGATAAGGTCAAAAACGACATACTCAGATCTTCACCAAACTTTGCATGGATACATTGGATGTCAAGACACGTGGAAAAAACATACAAAACATAGGATTGGTGACATCAAGATTTTGGACGAATTTTTTAAGAATTTTCAAATTTTCAGATAGGAGGTTCCATATAAGGTCAAAAACTACATACTCAGATCTTCACCAAACTTTGCAGGGATACATTGGATGTCAAGACACGTGGAAAAAACGTACAAAACAAGAGATTGGAGACATCAAGATTATGGACGAATTTTTTGAGAATTTTCAAATTTTCAGAAAGGAGGTTCCATATAAGGTCAAAAACTACATACTCAGATCTTCACCAAACTTTGCAGGGATACATTGGATGTCAAGACACGTGGAAAAAACGTACAAAACAAGAGATTGGAGACATCAAGATTTTCGACGAATTTTTTAAGAATTTTCAAATTTTCAGAAAGGATGTTCCAGATAAGGTCAAAAACGACATACTCAGATCTTCACCAAACTTTGCAGGGATACATTGGAGGTCGAGACACGTGGAAAAACGTACAAAACAAGAGATTGGAGACATCAAGATTTTGGACGAATTTTTGAAGAATTTTCAAATTTTCTGATAGGAGGTCCCAGATAAGGTCAAAAACTACATACTCAGATCTCCACCAAACATTGCAGGGATACATTGGATGTCAAGACACGTGGAAAAAACGTACAAAACAAGAGATTGGAGACTTCAAGATTTTCGACGAATTTTTGAAGAATTTTCAAATTTTCAGATAGGAGGTTCCAGATAAGGTCAAAAACTACATACTCAGATCTTCACCAAACGTTGCAGGGATACTTTGCATGTCAAGACACGTGGAAAAAACGTACAAAACAAGAGATTGGAGACATCAAGATTTTCGACGAATTTTTTAAGAATTTTCAAATTTTCAGATGGGATGTTCCAGATAAGGTCAAAAACGACATACTCAGATCTTCACCAAACTTTGCATGGATACATTGGATGTCAAGACACGTGGAAAAAACGTACAAAACAAGAGATTGGGGTCATCAAGATTTTGCACGGATTTTTTAGGAATTTTCAAATTTTCAGATGGGAGGTTCCAGATAAGGTCAAAAACTACATACTCAGATCTTCACCAAACTTTGCAGGGATACATTGGATGTCAAGACACGTGGAAAAAACGTACAAAACAAGAGATTGGAGACATCAAGATTTTGGACGAATTTTTTAAGAATTTTCAAATTTTCAGATAGGAGGTTCCATATAAGGTCAAAAACTACATACTCAGATCTTCACCAAACTTTGCATGGATACATTATGTGTCAAGACACGTGGAAAAAACGTACAAAACAAAAGATTGGAGACATCAAGATTTTGGTCGAATTTTTTAAGAATTTTCAAATTTTCAGATGGGAGGTTCCAGATAAGGTCAAAAACTACATACTCAGATCTTCACCAAACTTTGCAGGGATACATTGGATGTCAAGACACGTGGAAAAAACGTACAAAAAAGAGATTGGAGACATCAAGATTTTGGACGAATTTTTTAACAATTTTCAAATTTTCAGAAAGGATGTTCCAGATAAGGTCAAAAACGACATACTCAGATCTTCACCAAACTTTGCAGGGATACATTGGATATCAAGACACGTGGAAAAAACGTACAAAACAAGAGATTGGAGACATCAAGATTTTGGACGAATTTTTTAAGAATTTTCAAATTTTCAGATAGGAGGTTCCAGATAAGGTCAAAAACTACATACTCAGATCTTCACCAAACTTTGCAGGGATACATTGGATGTCAAGACACGTGGAAAAAACGTACAAAACAAGAGATTGGGGTCATCAAGATTTTGGACGGATTTTTTAGGAATTTTCAAATTTTCAGATGGGAGGTTCCAGATAAGGTCAAAAACTACATACTCAGATCTTCACCAAACATTGCAGGGATACATTGGATGTCAAGACACGTGGAAAAAACGTACAAAACAAGAGATTGGAGACATCAAAATTTTGGACGAATTTTTTAAGAATTTTCAAATTTTCAGATAGGAGGTTCCAGATGAAGTCAAAAACTACATACTCAGATCTTCACCAAACTTTGCAGGAATACTTTGCATGTCAAGACACGTGGAAAAAACGTACAAAACAAGAGATCGGAGACATCAAGATTTTCGACGAATTTTTTAAGAATTTTCAAATTTTCAGATGGGAGGTTCCAGATAAGGTCAAAAACGACATACTCAGATCTTCACCAAACTTTGCATGGATACATTGGATGTCAAGACACGTGGAAAAAACATACAAAACATAGGATTGGTGACATCAAGATTTTGGACGAATTTTTTAAGAATTTTCAAATTTTCAGATAGGAGGTTCCATATAAGGTCAAAAACTACATACTCAGATCTTCACCAAACTTTGCAGGGATACATTGAAGGTCGAGACACGTGGAAAAAAAGTACAAAACAAGAGATTGGGGTCATCAAGATTTTGGACGGATTTTTTAGGAATTTTCAAATTTTCAGATGGGAGGTTCCAGATAAGGTCAAAAACTACATACTCAGATCTTCACCAAACATTGCAGGGATACATTGGATGTCAAGACACGTGGAAAAAACGTACAAAACAAGAGATTGGAGACATCAAGATTTTGGACGAATTTTTTAAGAATTTTCAAATTTTCAGATAGGAGGTTCCAGATGAGGTCAAAAACTACATACTCAGATCTTCACCAAACTTTGCAGGAATACTTTGCATGTCAAGACACGTGGAAAAAACGTACAAAACAAGAGATCGGAGACATCAAGATTTTCGACGAATTTTTTAAGAATTTTCAAATTTTCAGATAGGAGGTTCCATATAAGGTCAAAAACTACATACTCAGATCTTCACCAAACTTTGCAGGGATACATTGGATGTCAAGACACGTGGAAAAAACGTACAAAACAAGAGATTGGAGACATCAAGATTTTCGACGAATTTTTTAAGAATTTTCAAATTTTCAGAAAGGATGTTCCAGATAAGGTCAAAAACGACATACTCAGATCTTCACCAAACTTTGCAGGGATCCATTGGAGGTCGAGACACGTGGAAAAAACGTACAAAACAAGAGATTGGAGACATCAAGATTTTGGACGAATTTTTGAAGAATTTTCAAATTTTCAGATAGGAGGTTCCAGATAAGGTCTAAAACTACATACTCAGATCTCCACCAAACATTGCAGGAATACATTGGATGTCAAGACACGTGGAAAAAACGTACAAAACAAGAGATTGGAGACATCAAGATTTTCGACGAATTTTTGAAGAATTTTCAAATTTTCAGATAGGAGGTTCCAGATAAGGTCAAAAACTACATACTCAGATCTTCACCAAACGTTGCAGGGATACTTTGCATGTCAAGACACGTGGAAAAAACGTACAAAACAAAAGATTGGAGACATCAAGATTTTCGACGAATTTTTTAAGAATTTTCAAATTTTCAGATGGGAGGTTCCAGATAAGGTCAAAAACGACATACTCAGATCTTCACCAAACTTTGCATGGATACATTGGATGTCAAGACACGTGGAAAAAACGTACAAAACAAGAGATTGGAGACATCAAGATTTTGGACGAATTTTTTAAGAATTCTCAAATTTTCAGATGGGAGGTTCAATATAAGGTCAAAAACTACATACTCAGATCTTCACCAAACTTTGCATGGATACATTGGATGTCAAGACACGTGGAAAAAACATACAAAACATAGGATTCGGAACATCAAGATTTTGGTCGAATTTTTTAAGAATTTTCAAATTTTCAGATAGGAGGTTCCATATAAGGTCAAAAACTACATACTCAGATCTTCACCAAACATTGCAGGAATACATTGGATGTCAAGACACGTGGAAAAAACGTACAAAACAAGAGATTGGGGTCATCAAGATTTTGCACGGATTTTTTAGGAATTTTCAAATTTTCAGATGGGAGGTTCCAGATAAGGTCAAAAACTACATACTCAGATCTTCACCAAACTTTGCAGGGATACATTGGATGTCAAGACACGTGGAAAAAACGTACAAAACAAGAGATTGGAGACATCAAGATTTTGGACGAATTTTTTAAAAATTTTCAAATTTTCAGATAGGAGGTTCCATATAAGGTCAAAAACTACATACTCAGATCTTCACCAAACTTTGCATGGATACATTATGTGTCAAGACACGTGGAAAAAACGTACAAAACAAAAGATTGGAGACATCAAGATTTTGGTCGAATTTTTTAAGAATTTTCAAATTTTCAGATGGGAGGTTCCAGATAAGGTCAAAAACTACATACTCAGATCTTCACCAAACTTTGCAGGGATACATTGGATGTCAAGACACGTGGAAAAAACGTACAAAACAAGAGATTGGAGACATCAAGATTTTGGACGAATTTTTTAAGAATTTTTAAATTTTCAGATAGGAGGTTCCATATAAGGTCAAAAACTACATACTCAGATCTTCACCAAACTTTGCATGGATACATTATGTGTCAAGACACGTGGAAAAAACGTACAAAACTAGAGATTGGAGACATCAAGATATTGGTCGAATTTTTTAAGAATTTTCAAACTTCAGATCAGAGGTTCCAGATAAGGTCAAAAACTACATACTCAGATCTTCACCAAACTTTGCAGGGATACATTGGATGTCAAGACACGTGGAAAAAACGTACAAAACAAGAGATAGGAGACATCAAGATTTTGGACGAATTTTTTAACAATTTTCAAATTTTCAGAAAGGATGTTCCAGATAAGGTCAAAAACAACATACTCAGATCTTCACCAAACTTTGCAGGGATACATTGGATATCAAGACACGTGGAAAAAACGTACAAAACAAGAGATTGGAGACATCAAGATTTTGGACGAATTTTTTAAGAATTTTCAAATTTTCAGATAGGAGGTTCCAGATAAGATCAAAAACTACATACTCAGATCTTCACCAAACTTTGCAGGGATACATTGGATGTCAAGACACGTGGAAAAAAAGTACAAAACAAGAGATTGGGGTCATCAAGATTTTGGACGGATTTTTTAGGAATTTTCAAATTTTCAGATGGGAGGTTCCATATAAGGTCAAAAACTACATACTCAGATCTTCACCAAACTTTGCAGGGATACATTGGATGTCAAGACACGTGGAAAAAACGTACAAAACAAGAGATTGGAGACATCAAGATTTTCGACGAATTTTTTAAGAATTTTCAAATTTTCAGAAAGGATGTTCCAGATAAGGTCAAAAACGACATACTCAGATCTTCACCAAACTTTGCAGGGATACATTGGAGGTCGAGACACGTGGAAAAAACGTACAAAACAAGAGATTGGAGACATCAAGATTTTGGACGAATTTTTGAAGAATTTTCAAATTTTCTGATAGGAGGTCCCAGATAAGGTCAAAAACTACATACTCAGATCTCCACCAAACATTGCAGGGATACATTGGATGTCAAGACACGTGGAAAAAACGTACAAAACAAGAGATTGGAGACATCAAGATTTTCGACGAATTTTTGAAGAATTTTCAAATTTTCAGATAGGAGGTTCCAGATAAGGTCAAAAACTACATACTCAGATCTTCACCAAACGTTGCAGGGATACATTGGATGTCAAGACACGTGGAAAAAACGTACAAAACAAGAGATTGGAGACATCAAGATTTTGGACGAATTTTTTAAGAATTTTCAAATTTTCAGAAAGGATGTTCCAGATAAGGTCAAAAACGACATACTCAGATCTTCACCAAACTTTGCAGGGATACATTGGATGTCAAGACACGTGGAAAAAACGTACAAAACAAGAGATTGGAGACATCAAATTTTGGACGAATTTTTTAAGATTTTTCAAATTTTCAGAAAGGATGTTCCAGATAAGGTCAAAAACGACATACTCAGATCTTCACCAAACTTTGCAGGGATACATTGGAGGTCAAGACACGTGGAAAAAACGTACAAAACAAGAGATTGGAGACATCAAGATTTTCGACGAATTTTTGAAGAATTTTCAAATTTTCAGATAGGAGGTTCCAGATAAGGTCAAAAACTACATACTCAGATCTTCACCAAACGTTGCAGGGATACTTTGCATGTCAAGACACGTGGAAAAAACGTACAAAACAAGAGATTGGAGACATCAAGATTTTCGACGAATTTTTTAAGAATTTTCAAATTTTCAGATAGGAGGTTCCAGATAAGTTCAAAAACGACATACTCAGATCTTCACCAAACTTTGCATGGATACATTGGATGTCAAGACACGTGGAAAAAACGTACAAAACAAGAGATCGGAGACATCAAGATTTTGGACGAATTTTTTAAGAATTCTCAAATTTTCAGAAAGGAGGTTCCATATAAGGTCAAAAACTACAAACTCAGATCTTCACCAAACTTTGCAGGGATACATTGGATGTCAAGACACGTGGAAAAAACGTACAAAACAAGAGATTGGGGTCATCAAGATTTTGGACGAATTTTTTAAGAATTTTCAAATTTTCAGAAAGGAGGTTCCATATAAGGTCAAAAACTCCATACTCAGATCTTCACCAAACTTTGCAGGGATACATTGAATGTCAAGACACGTGGAAAAAACGTACAAAACAAGAGATTGGGGTCATCAAGATTTTGGACGGATTTTTTAGGAATTTTCAAATTTTCAGATGGGAGGTTCCAGATAAGGTCAAAAACTACATACTCAGATCTTCACCAAACTTTGCAGGGATACATTGGATGTCAAGACACGTGGAAAAAACGTACAAAACAAGAGATTGGAGACATCAAGATTTTGGACGAATTTTTTAAGAATTTTTAAATTTTCAGATAGGAGGTTCCATATAAGGTCAAAAACTACATACTCAGATCTTCACCAAACTTTGCATGGATACATTATGTGTCAAGACACGTGGAAAAAACGTACAAAACAAGAGATTGGAGACATCAAGATATTGGTCGAATTTTTTAAGAATTTTCAAATTTTCAGATGGGAGGTTCCAGATAAGGTCAAAAACTACATACTCAGATCTTCACCAAACTTTGCAGGGATACATTGGATGTCAAGACACGTGGAAAAAACGTACAAAACAAGAGATAGGAGACATCAAGATTTTGGACGAATTTTTTAACAATTTTCAAATTTTCAGAAAGGATGTTCCAGATAAGGTCAAAAACGACATACTCAGATCTTCACCAAACTTTGCAGGGATACATTGGATATCAAGACACGTGGAAAAAACGTACAAAACAAGAGATTGGAGACATCAAGATTTTGGACGAATTTTTTAAGAATTTTCAAATTTTCAGATAGGAGGTTCCAGATAAGATCAAAAACTACATACTCAGATCTTCACCAAACTTTGCAGGGATACATTGGATGTCAAGACACGTGGAAAAAACGTACAAAACAAGAGATTGGGGTCATCAAGATTTTGGACGGATTTTTTAGGAATTTTCAAATTTTCAGATGGGAGGTTCCAGATAAGGTCAAAAACTACATACTCAGATCTTCACCAAACATTGCAGGGATACATTGGATGTCAAGACACGTGGAAAAAACGTACAAAACAAGAGATTGGAGACATCAAGATTTTGGACGAATTTTTTAAGAATTTTCAAATTTTCAGATAGGAGGTTCCAGATGAGGTCAGAAACTACATACTCAGATCTTCACCAAACTTTGCAGGAATACTTTGCATGTCAAGACACGTGGAAAAAACGTACAAAACAAGAGATCGGAGACATCAAGATTTTCGACGAATTTTTTAAGAATTTTCAAATTTTCAGATGGGAGGTTCCAGATAAGGTCAAAAACGACATACTCAGATCTTCACCAAACTTTGCAGGGATCCATTGGAGGTCGAGACACGTGGAAAAAACGTACAAAACAAGAGATTGGAGACATCAAGATTTTGGACAAATTTTTTAAGAATTTTCAAATTTTCAGATAGGAGGTTCCATATAAGGTCAAAAACTACATACTCAGATCTTCACCAAACTTTGCAGGGATACATTGGATGTCAAGACACGTGGAAAAAACGTACAAAACAAGAGATTGGAGACATCAAGATTTTCGACGAATTTTTTAAGAATTTTCAAATTTTCAGAAAGGATGTTCCAGATAAGGTCAAAAACGACATACTCAGATCTTCACCAAACTTTGCAGGGATCCATTGGAGGTCGAGACACGTGGAAAAAACGTACAAAACAAGAGATTGGAGACATCAAGATTTTGGACGAATTTTTGAAGAATTTTCAAATTTTCAGATAGGAGGTTCCAGATAAGGTCTAAAACTACATACTCAGATCTCCACCAAACATTGCAGGAATACATTGGATGTCAAGACACGTGGAAAAAACGTACAAAACAAGAGATTGGAGACATCAAGATTTTCGACGAATTTTTGAAGAATTTTCAAATTTTCAGATAGGAGGTTCCAGATAAGGTCAAAAACTACATACTCAGATCTTCACCAAACGTTGCAGGGATACTTTGCATGTCAAGACACGTGGAAAAAACGTACAAAACAAAAGATTGGAGACATCAAGATTTTCGACGAATTTTTTAAGAATTTTCAAATTTTCAGATGGGAGGTTCCAGATAAGGTCAAAAACGACATACTCAGATCTTCACCAAACTTTGCATGGATACATTGGATGTCAAGACACGTGGAAAAAACGTACAAAACAAGAGATTGGAGACATCAAGATTTTGGACGAATTTTTTAAGAATTCTCAAATTTTCAGAAAGGAGGTTCCATATAAGGTCAAAAACTACATACTCAGATCTTCACCAAACTTTGCAGGGATACTTTGGATGTCAAGACACGTGGAAAAAACGTACAAAACAAGAGATTGGGGTCATCAAGATTTTGGACGAATTTTTTAAGAATTTTCAAATTTTCAGATGGGAGGTTCAATATAAGGTCAAAAACTACATACTCAGATCTTCACCAAACTTTGCATGGATACATTGGATGTCAAGACACGTGGAAAAAACATACAAAACATAGGAACATCAAGATTTTGGTCGAATTTTTTAAGAATTTTCAAATTTTCAGATAGGAGGTTCCATATAAGGTCAAAAACTACATACTCAGATCTTCACCAAACATTGCAGGAATACATTGGATGTCAAGACACGTGGAAAAAACGTACAAAACAAGAGATTGGGGTCATCAAGATTTTGCACGGATTTTTTAGGAATTTTCAAATTTTCAGATGGGAGGTTCCAGATAAGGTCAAAAACTACATACTCAGATCTTCACCAAACTTTGCAGGGATACATTGGATGTCAAGACACGTGGAAAAAACGTACAAAACAAGAGATTGGAGACATCAAGATTTTGGACGAATTTTTTAAGAATTTTCAAATTTTCAGATAGGAGGTTCCATATAAGGTCAAAAACTACATACTCAGATCTTCACCAAACTTTGCATGGATACATTATGTGTCAAGACACGTGGAAAAAACGTACAAAACAAAAGATTGGAGACATCAAGATTTTGGTCGAATTTTTTAAGAATTTTCAAATTTTCAGATGGGAGGTTCCAGATAAGGTCAAAAACTACATACTCAGATCTTCACCAAACTTTGCAGGGATACATTGGATGTCAAGACACGTGGAAAAAACGTACAAAAAAGAGATTGGAGACATCAAGATTTTGGACGAATTTTTTAACAATTTTCAAATTTTCAGAAAGGATGTTCCAGATAAGGTCAAAAACTACATACTCAGATCTTCACCAAACTTTGCAGGGATACATTTGATATCAAGACACGTGGAAAAAACGTACAAAACAAGAGATTGGAGACATCAAGATTTTGGACGAATTTTTTAAGAATTTTCAAATTTTCAGATAGGAGGTTCCAGATAAGGTCAAAAACTACATACTCAGATCTTCACCAAACTTTGCAGGAATACATTGGATGTCAAGACACGTGGAAAAAACGTACAAAACAAGAGATTGGGGTCATCAAGATTTTGGACGGATTTTTTAGGAATTTTCAAATTTTCAGATGGGAGGTTCCAGATAAGGTCAAAAACTACATACTCAGATCTTCACCAAACATTGCAGGGATACATTGGATGTCAAGACACGTGGAAAAAACGTACAAAACAAGAGATTGGAGACATCAAAATTTTGGACGAATTTTTTAAGAATTTTCAAATTTTCAGATAGGAGGTTCCAGATGAGGTCAAAAACTACATACTCAGATCTTCACCAAACTTTGCAGGAATACTTTGCATGTCAAGACACGTGGAAAAAACGTACAAAACAAGAGATCGGAGACATCAAGATTTTCGACGAATTTTTTAAGAATTTTCAAATTTTCAGATGGGAGGTTCCAGATAAGGTCAAAAACGACATACTCAGATCTTCACCAAACTTTGCATGGATACATTGGATGTCAAGACACGTGGAAAAAACATACAAAACATAGGATTGGTGACATCAAGATTTTGGACGAATTTTTTAAGAATTTTCAAATTTTCAGATAGGAGGTTCCAGATGAGGTCAGAAACTACATACTCAGATCTTCACCAAACTTTGCAGGAATACTTTGCATGTCAAGACACGTGGAAAAAACGTACAAAACAAGAGATCGGAGACATCAAGATTTTCGACGAATTTTTTAAGAATTTTCAAATTTTCAGATGGGAGGTTCCAGATAAGGTCAAAAACGACATACTCAGATCTTCACCAAACTTTGCAGGGATCCATTGGAGGTCGAGACACGTGGAAAAAACGTACAAAACAAGAGATTGGAGACATCAAGATTTTGGACAAATTTTTTAAGAATTTTCAAATTTTCAGATAGGAGGTTCCATATAAGGTCAAAAACTACATACTCAGATCTTCACCAAACTTTGCAGGGATACATTGGATGTCAAGACACGTGGAAAAAACGTACAAAACAAGAGATTGGAGACATCAAGATTTTCGACGAATTTTTTAAGAATTTTCAAATTTTCAGAAAGGATGTTCCAGATAAGGTCAAAAACGACATACTCAGATCTTCACCAAACTTTGCAGGGATCCATTGGAGGTCGAGACACGTGGAAAAAACGTACAAAACAAGAGATTGGAGACATCAAGATTTTGGACGAATTTTTGAAGAATTTTCAAATTTTCAGATAGGAGGTTCCAGATAAGGTCTAAAACTACATACTCAGATCTCCACCAAACATTGCAGGAATACATTGGATGTCAAGACACGTGGAAAAAACGTACAAAACAAGAGATTGGAGACATCAAGATTTTCGACGAATTTTTGAAGAATTTTCAAATTTTCAGATAGGAGGTTCCAGATAAGGTCAAAAACTACATACTCAGATCTTCACCAAACGTTGCAGGGATACTTTGCATGTCAAGACACGTGGAAAAAACGTACAAAACAAAAGATTGGAGACATCAAGATTTTCGACGAATTTTTTAAGAATTTTCAAATTTTCAGATGGGAGGTTCCAGATAAGGTCAAAAACGACATACTCAGATCTTCACCAAACTTTGCATGGACACATTGGATGTCAAGACACGTGGAAAAAACGTACAAAACAAGAGATTGGAGACATCAAGATTTTGGACGAATTTTTTAAGAATTCTCAAATTTTCAGAAAGGAGGTTCCATATAAGGTCAAAAACTACATACTCAGATCTTCACCAAACTTTGCAGGGATACTTTGGATGTCAAGACACGTGGAAAAAACGTACAAAACAAGAGATTGGGGTCATCAAGATTTTGGACGAATTTTTTAAGAATTTTCAAATTTTCAGATGGGAGGTTCAATATAAGGTCAAAAACTACATACTCAGATCTTCACCAAACTTTGCATGGATACATTGGATGTCAAGACACGTGGAAAAAACATACAAAACATAGGAACATCAAGATTTTGGTCGAATTTTTTAAGAATTTTCAAATTTTCAGATAGGAGGTTCCATATAAGGTCAAAAACTACATACTCAGATCTTCACCAAACATTGCAGGAATACATTGGATGTCAAGACACGTGGAAAAAACGTACAAAACAAGAGATTGGGGTCATCAAGATTTTGCACGGATTTTTTAGGAATTTTCAAATTTTCAGATGGGAGGTTCCAGATAAGGTCAAAAACTACATACTCAGATCTTCACCAAACTTTGCAGGGATACATTGGATGTCAAGACACGTGGAAAAAACGTACAAAACAAGAGATTGGAGACATCAAGATTTTGGACGAATTTTTTAAGAATTTTCAAATTTTCAGATAGGAGGTTCCATATAAGGTCAAAAACTACATACTCAGATCTTCACCAAACTTTGCATGGATACATTATGTGTCAAGACACGTGGAAAAAACGTACAAAACAAAAGATTGGAGACATCAAGATTTTGGTCGAATTTTTTAAGAATTTTCAAATTTTCAGATGGGAGGTTCCAGATAAGGTCAAAAACTACATACTCAGATCTTCACCAAACTTTGCAGGGATACATTGGATGTCAAGACACGTGGAAAAAACGTACAAAAAAGAGATTGGAGACATCAAGATTTTGGACGAATTTTTTAACAATTTTCAAATTTTCAGAAAGGATGTTCCAGATAAGGTCAAAAACTACATACTCAGATCTTCACCAAACTTTGCAGGGATACATTTGATATCAAGACACGTGGAAAAAACGTACAAAACAAGAGATTGGAGACATCAAGATTTTGGACGAATTTTTTAAGAATTTTCAAATTTTCAGATAGGAGGTTCCAGATAAGGTCAAAAACTACATACTCAGATCTTCACCAAACTTTGCAGGAATACATTGGATGTCAAGACACGTGGAAAAAACGTACAAAACAAGAGATTGGGGTCATCAAGATTTTGGACGGATTTTTTAGGAATTTTCAAATTTTCAGATGGGAGGTTCCAGATAAGGTCAAAAACTACATACTCAGATCTTCACCAAACATTGCAGGGATACATTGGATGTCAAGACACGTGGAAAAAACGTACAAAACAAGAGATTGGAGACATCAAAATTTTGGACGAATTTTTTAAGAATTTTCAAATTTTCAGATAGGAGGTTCCAGATGAGGTCAAAAACTACATACTCAGATCTTCACCAAACTTTGCAGGAATACTTTGCATGTCAAGACACGTGGAAAAAACGTACAAAACAAGAGATCGGAGACATCAAGATTTTCGACGAATTTTTTAAGAATTTTCAAATTTTCAGATGGGAGGTTCCAGATAAGGTCAAAAACGACATACTCAGATCTTCACCAAACTTTGCATGGATACATTGGATGTCAAGACACGTGGAAAAAACATACAAAACATAGGATTGGTGACATCAAGATTTTGGACGAATTTTTTAAGAATTTTCAAATTTTCAGATAGGAGGTTCCATATAAGGTCAAAAACTACATACTCAGATCTTCACCAAACTTTGCAGGGATACATTGGATGTCAAGACACGTGGAAAAAACGTACAAAACAAGAGATTGGAGACATCAAGATTTTCGACGAATTTTTGAAGAATTTTCAAATTTTCAGAAAGGATGTTCCAGATAAGGTCAAAAACGACATACTCAGATCTTCACCAAACTTTGCAGGGATACATTGGAGGTCGAGACAGGTGGAAAAAACGTACAAAACAAGAGATTGGAGACATCAAGATTTTGGACGAATTTTTGAAGAATTTTCAAATTTTCTGATAGGAGGTCCCAGATAAGGTCAAAAACTACATACTCAGATCTCCACCAAACATTGCAGGGATACATTGGATGTCAAGACACGTGGAAAAAACGTACAAAACAAGAGATTGGAGACATCAAGATTTTCGACGAATTTTTGAAGAATTTTCAAATTTTCAGATAGGAGGTTCCAGAGAATGTCAAAAACTACATACTCAGATCTTCACCAAACGTTGCAGGGATACTTTGCATGTCAAGACACGTGGAAAAAACGTACAAAACAAGAGATTGGAGACATCAAGATTTTCGACGAATTTTTTAAGAATTTTCAAATTTTCAGATGGGAGGTTCCAGATAAGGTCAAAAACGACATACTCAGATCTTCACCAAACTTTGCATGGATACATTGGATGTCAAGACACGTGGAAAAAACGTACAAAACAAGAGATTGGGGTCATCAAGATTTTGCACGGATTTTTTAAGAATTTTCAAATTTTCAGATGGGAGGTTCCAGATAAGGTCAAAAACGACATACTCAGATCTTCACCAAACTTTGCATGGATACATTGGATGTCAAGACACGTGGAAAAAACGTACAAAACAAGAGATTGGAGACATCAAGATTTTGGACGAATTTTTTAAGAATTCTCAAATTTTCAGAAAGGAGGTTCCATATAAGGTCAAAAACTACAAACTCAGATCTTCACCAAACTTTGCAGGGATACATTGGATGTCAAGACACGTGGAAAAAACGTACAAAACAAGAGATTGGGGTCATCAAGATTTTGGACGAATTTTTTAAGAATTTTCAAATTTTCAGAAAGGAGGTTCCATATAAGGTCAAAAACTACATACTCAGATCTTCACCAAACTTTGCAGGGATACATTGAATGTCAAGACACGTGGAAAAAACGTACAAAACAAGAGATTGGGGTCATCAAGATTTTGGACGGATTTTTTAGGAATTTTCAAATTTTCAGATGGGAGGTTCCAGATAAGGTCAAAAACTACATACTCAGATCTTCACCAAACTTTGCAGGGATACATTGGATGTCAAGACACGTGGAAAAAACGTACAAAACAAGAGATAGGAGACATCAAGATTTTGGACGAATTTATTAACAATTTTCAAATTTTCAGAAAGGATGTTCCAGATAAGGTCAAAAACGACATACTCAGATCTTCACCAAACTTTGCAGGGATACATTGGATATCAAGACACGTGGAAAAAACGTACAAAACAAGAGATTGGAGACATCAAGATTTTGGACGAATTTTTTAAGAATTTTCAAATTTTCAGATAGGAGGTTCCAGATAAGATCAAAAACTACATACTCAGATCTTCACCAAACTTTGCAGGGATACATTGGATGTCAAGACACGTGGAAAAAACGTACAAAACAAGAGATTGGGGTCATCAAGATTTTGGACGGATTTTTTAGGAATTTTCAAATTTTCAGATGGGAGGTTCCAGATAAGGTCAAAAACTACATACTCAGATCTTCACCAAACATTGCAGGGATACATTGGATGTCAAGACACGTGGAAAAAACGTACAAAACAAGAGATTGGAGACATCAAGATTTTGGACGAATTTTTTAAGAATTTTCAAATTTTCAGATAGGAGGTTCCAGATGAGGTCAAAAACTACATACTCAGATCTTCACCAAACTTTGCAGGAATACTTTGCATGTCAAGACACGTGGAAAAAACGTACAAAACAAGAGATCGGAGACATCAAGATTTTCGACGAATTTTTTAAGAATTTTCAAATTTTCAGATGGGAGGTTCCAGATAAGGTCAAAAACGACATACTCAGATCTTCACCAAACTTTGCAGGGATCCATTGGAGGTCGAGACACGTGGAAAAAACGTACAAAACAAGAGATTGGAGACATCAAGATTTTGGACGAATTTTTTAAGAATTTTCAAATTTTCAGATAGAAGGTTCCATATAAGGTCAAAAACTACATACTCAGATCTTCACCAAACTTTGCAGGGATACATTGGATGTCAAGACACGTGGAAAAAACGTACAAAACAAGAGATTGGAGACATCAAGATTTTCGACGAATTTTTTAAGAATTTTCAAATTTTCAGAAAGGATGTTCCAGATAAGGTCAAAAACGACATACTCAGATCTTCACCAAACTTTGCAGGGATCCATTGGAGGTCGAGACACGTGGAAAAAACGTACAAAACAAGAGATTGGAGACATCAAGATTTTGGACGAATTTTTGAAGAATTTTCAAATTTTCAGATGGGAGGTTCCAGATAAGGTCAAAAACGACATACTCAGATCTTCACCAAACTTTGCATGGATACATTGGATGTCAAGACACGTGGAAAAAACGTACAAAACAAGAGATTGGAGACATCAAGATTTTGGACGAATTTTTTAAGAATTCTCAAATTTTCAGAAAGGAGGTTCCATATAAGGTCAAAAACTACATACTCAGATCTTCACCAAACTTTGCAGGGATACTTTGGATGTCAAGACACGTGGAAAAAACGTACAAAACAAGAGATTGGGGTCATCAAGATTTTGGACGAATTTTTTAAGAATTTTCAAATTTTCAGATGGGAGGTTCAATATAAGGTCAAAAACTACATACTCAGATCTTCACCAAACTTTGCATGGATACATTGGATGTCAAGACACGTGGAAAAAACATACAAAACATAGGATTCGGAACATCAAGATTTTGGTCGAATTTTTTAAGAATTTTCAAATTTTCAGATAGGAGGTTCCATATAAGGTCAAAAACTGCATACTCAGACCTTCACCAAACATTGCAGGAATACATTGGATGTCAAGACACGTGGAAAAAACGTACAAAACAAGAGATTGGGGTCATCAAGATTTTGCACGGATTTTTTAGGAATTTTCAAATTTTCAGATGGGAGGTTCCAGATAAGGTCAAAAACTACATACTCAGATCTTCACCAAACTTTGCAGGGATACATTGGATGTCAAGACACGTGGAAAAAACGTACAAAACAAGAGATTGGAGACATCAAGATTTTGGACGAATTTTTTAAGAATTTTCAAATTTTCAGATAGGAGGTTCCATATAAGGTCAAAAACTACATACTCAGATCTTCACCAAACTTTGCATGGATACATTATGTGTCAAGACACGTGGAAAAAACGTACAAAACAAAAGATTGGAGACATCAAGATTTTGGTCGAATTTTTTAAGAATTTTCAAATTTTCAGATGGGAGGTTCCAGATAAGGTCAAAAACTACATACTCAGATCTTCACCAAACTTTGCAGGGATACATTGGATGTCAAGACACGTGGAAAAAACGTACAAAAAAGAGATTGGAGACATCAAGATTTTGGACGAATTTTTTAACAATTTTCAAATTTTCAGAAAGGATGTTCCAGATAAGGTCAAAAACGACATACTCAGATCTTCACCAAACTTTGCAGGGATACATTGGATATCAAGACACGTGGAAAAAACGTACAAAACAAGAGATTGGAGACATCAAGATTTTGGACGAATTTTTTAAGAATTTTCAAATTTTCAGATAGGAGGTTCCAGATAAGGTCAAAAACTACATACTCAGATCTTCACCAAACTTTGCAGGGATACATTGGATGTCAAGACACGTGGAAAAAACGTACAAAACAAGAGATTGGGGTCATCAAGATTTTGGACGGATTTTTTAGGAATTTTCAAATTTTCAGATGGGAGGTTCCAGATAAGGTCAAAAACTACATACTCAGATCTTCACCAAACATTGCAGGGATACATTGGATGTCAAGACACGTGGAAAAAACGTACAAAACAAGAGATTGGAGACATCAAAATTTTGGACGAATTTTTTAAGAATTTTCAAATTTTCAGATAGGAGGTTCCAGATGAGGACAAAAACTACATACTCAGATCTTCACCAAACTTTGCAGGAATACTTTGCATGTCAAGACACGTGGAAAAAACGTACAAAACAAGAGATCGGAGACATCAAGATTTTCGACGAATTTTTTAAGAATTTTCAAATTTTCAGATGGGAGGTTCCAGATAAGGTCAAAAACGACATACTCAGATCTTCACCAAACTTTGCATGGATACATTGGATGTCAAGACACGTGGAAAAAACATACAAAACATAGGATTGGTGACATCAAGATTTTGGACGAATTTTTTAAGAATTTTCAAATTTTCAGATAGGAGGTTCCATATAAGGTCAAAAACTACATACTCAGATCTTCACCAAACTTTGCAGGGATACATTGGATGTCAAGACACGTGGAAAAAACGTACAAAACAAGAGATTGGAGACATCAAGATTATGGACGAATTTTTTGAGAATTTTCAAATTTTCAGAAAGGAGGTTCCATATAAGGTCAAAAACTACATACTCAGATCTTCACCAAACTTTGCAGGGATACATTGGATGTCAAGACACGTGGAAAAAACGTACAAAACAAGAGATTGGAGACATCAAGATTTTCGACGAATTTTTTAAGAATTTTCAAATTTTCAGAAAGGATGTTCCAGATAAGGTCAAAAACGACATACTCAGATCTTCACCAAACTTTGCAGGGATACATTGGAGGTCGAAACACGTGGAAAAAACGTACAAAACAAGAGATTGGAGACATCAAGATTTTGGACGAATTTTTGAAGAGTTTTCAAATTTTCTGATAGGAGGTCCCAGATAAGGTCAAAAACTACATACTCAGATCTCCACCAAACATTGCAGGGATACATTGGATGTCAAGACACGTGGAAAAAACGTACAAAACAAGAGATTGGAGACATCAAGATTTTCGACGAATTTTTGAAGAATTTTCAAATTTTCAGATAGGAGGTTCCAGATAAGGTCAAAAACTACATACTCAGATCTTCACCAAACGTTGCAGGGATACTTTGCATGTCAAGACACGTGGAAAAAACGTACAAAACAAGAGATTGGAGACATCAAGATTTTCGACGAATTTTTTAAGAATTTTCAAATTTTCAGATGGGAGGTTCCAGATAAGGTCAAAATCGACATACTCAGATCTTCACCAAACTTTGCATGGATACATTGGATGTCAAGACACGTGGAAAAAACGTACAAAACAAGAGATTGGGGTCATCAAGATTTTGCACGGATTTTTTAAGAATTTTCAAATTTTCAGATGGGAGGTTCCAGATAAGGTCAAAATCGACATACTCAGATCTTCACCAAACTTTGCATGGATACATTGGATGTCAAGACACGTGGAAAAAACGTACAAAACAAGAGATTGGAGACATCAAGATTTTGGACGAATTTTTTAAGAATTCTCAAATTTTCAGAAAGGAGGTTCCATATAAGGTCAAAAACTACATACTCAGATCTTCACCAAACTTTGCAGGAATACTTTGGATGTCAAGACACGTGGAAAAAACGTACAAAACAAGAGATTGGGGTCATCAAGATTTTGGACGAATTTTTTAAGAATTTTCAAATTTTCAGATGGGAGGTTCAATATAAGGTCAAAAACTACATACTCAGATCTTCACCAAACTTTGCATGGATACATTGGATGTCAAGACACGTGGAAAAAACATACAAAACATAGGATTCGGAACATCAAGATTTTGGTCGAATTTTTTAAGAATTTTCAAATTTTCAGATAGGAGGTTCCATATAAGGTCAAAAACTACATACTCAGATCTTCACCAAACATTGCAGGAATACATTGGATGTCAAGACACGTGGAAAAAACGTACAAAACAAGAGATTGGGGTCATCAAGATTTTGCACGGATTTTTTAGGAATTTTCAAATTTTCAGATGGGAGGTTCCAGATAAGTTCAAAAACTACATACTCAGATCTTCACCAAACTTTGCAGGGATACATTGGATGTCAAGACACGTGGAAAAAACGTACAAAACAAGAGATTGGAGACATCAAGATTTTGGACGAATTTTTTAAGAATTTTCAAATTTTCAGATAGGAGGTTCCATATAAGGTCAAAAACTACATACTCAGATCTTCACCAAACTTTGCATGGATACATTATGTGTCAAGACACGTGGAAAAAACGTACAAAACAAAAGATTGGAGACATCAAGATTTTGGTCGAATTTTTTAAGAATTTTCAAATTTTCAGATGGGAGGTTCCAGATAAGGTCAAAAACTACATACTCAGATCTTCACCAAACTTTGCAGGGATACATTGGATGTCAAGACACGTGGAAAAAACGTACAAAAAAGAGATTGGAGACATCAAGATTTTCGACGAATTTTTTAACAATTTTCAAATTTTCAGAAAGGATGTTCCAGATAAGGTCAAAAACGACATACTCAGATCTTCACCAAACTTTGCAGGTATACATTGGATATCAAGACACGTGGAAAAAACGTACAAAACAAGAGATTGGAGACATCAAGATTTTGGACGAATTTTTTAAGAATTTTCAAATTTTCAGATAGGAGGTTCCAGATAAGGTCAAAAACTACATACTCAGATCTTCACCAAACTTTGCAGGGATACATTGGATGTCAAGACACGTGGAAAAAACGTACAAAACAAGAGATTGGGGTCATCAAGATTTTGGACGGATTTTTTAGGAATTTTCAAATTTTCAGATGGGAGGTTCCAGATAAGGTCAAAAACTACATACTCAGATCTTCACCAAACATTGCAGGGATACATTGGATGTCAAGACACGTGGAAAAAACGTACAAAACAAGAGATTGGAGACATCAAAATTTTGGACGAATTTTTTAAGAATTTTCAAATTTTCAGATAGGAGGTTCCAGATGAGGTCAAAAACTACATACTCAGATCTTCACCAAACTTTGCAGGAATACTTTGCATGTCAAGACACGTGGAAAAAACGTACAAAACAAGAGATCGGAGACATCAAGATTTTCGACGAATTTTTTAAGAATTTTCAAATTTTCAGATGGGAGGTTCCAGATAAGGTCAAAAACGACATACTCAGATCTTCACCAAACTTTGCATGGATACATTGGATGTCAAGACACGTGGAAAAAACATACAAAACATAGGATTGGTGACATCAAGATTTTGGACGAATTTTTTAAGAATTTTCAAATTTTCAGATAGGAGGTTCCATATAAGGTCAAAAACTACATACTCAGATCTTCACCAAACTTTGCAGGGATACATTGGATGTCAAGACACGTGGAAAAAACGTACAAAACAAGAGATTGGAGACATCAAGATTATGGACGAATTTTTTGAGAATTTTCAAATTTTCAGAAAGGAGGTTCCATATAAGGTCAAAAACTACATACTCAGATCTTCACCAAACTTTGCAGGGATACATTGGATGTCAAGACACGTGGAAAAAACGTACAAAACAAGAGATTGGAGACATCAAGATTTTCGACGAATTTTTGAAGAATTTTCAAATTTTCAGAAAGGATGTTCCAGATAAGGTCAAAAACGACATACTCAGATCTTCACCAAACTTTGCAGGGATACATTGGAGGTCGAGACACGTGGAAAAAACGTACAAAACAAGAGATTGGAGACATCAAGATTTTGGACGAATTTTTGAAGAATTTTCAAATTTTCTGATAGGAGGTCCCAGATAAGGTCAAAAACTACATACTCAGATCTCCACCAAACATTGCAGGGATACATTGGATGTCAAGACACGTGGAAAAAACGTACAAAACAAGAGATTGGAGACATCAAGATTTTCGACGAATTTTTGAAGAATTTTCAAATTTTCAGATAGGAGGTTCCAGATAAGGTCAAAAACTACATACTCAGATCTTCACCAAACGTTGCAGGGATACTTTGCATGTCAAGACACGTGGAAAAAACGTACAAAACAAGAGATTGGAGACATCAAGATTTTCGACGAATTTTTTAAGAATTTTCAAATTTTCAGATGGGAGGTTCCAGATAAGGTCAAAAACGACATACTCAGATCTTCACCAAACTTTGCATGGATACATTGGATGTCAAGACACGTGGAAAAAACGTACAAAACAAGAGATTGGGGTCATCAAGATTTTGCACGGATTTTTTAGGAATTTTCAAATTTTCAGATGGGAGGTTCCAGATAAGGTCAAAAACTACATACTCAGATCTTCACCAAACTTTGCAGGGATACATTGGATGTCAAGACACGTGGAAAAAACGTACAAAACAAGAGATTGGAGACATCAAGATTTTGGACGAATTTTTTAAGAATTTTCAAATTTTCAGATAGGAGGTTCCATATAAGGTCAAAAACTACATACTCAGATCTTCACCAAACTTTGCAGGAATACATTGAATGTCAAGACACGTGGAAAAAACGTACAAAACAAGAGATTGTGGTCATCAAGATTTTGGACGGATTTTTTAGGAATTTTCAAATTTTCAGATGGGAGGTTCCAGATAAGGTCAAAAACTACATACTCAGATCTTCACCAAACTTTGCATGGATACATTATGTGTCAAGACACGTGGAAAAAACGTACAAAACAAGAGATTGGAGACATCAAGATTTTGGTCGAATTTTTTAAGAATTTTCAAATTTTCAGATGGCAGGTTCCAGATAAGGTCAAAAACTACATACTCAGATCTTCACCAAACTTTGCAGGGATACATTGGATGTCAAGACACGTGGAAAAAACGTACAAAACAAGAGATTGGAGACATCAAAATTTTGGACGAATTTTTTAAGAATTTTCAAATTTTCAGATAGGAGGTTCCAGATGAGGTCAAAAACTACATACTCAGATCTTCACCAAACTTTGCAGGGATACATTGGATGTCAAGACACGTGGAAAAAACGTACAAAACAAGAGATTGGAGACATCAAAATTTTGGACGAATTTTTTAAGAATTTTCAAATTTTCAGATAGGAGGTTCCAGATGAGGTCAAAAACTACATACTCAGATCTTCACCAAACTTTGCAGGAATACTTTGCATGTCAAGACACGTGGAAAAAACGTACAAAACAAGAGATCGGAGACATCAAGATTTTCGACGAATTTTTTAAGAATTTTCAAATTTTCAGATGGGAGGTTCCAGATAAGGTCAAAAACGACATACTCAGATCTTCACCAAACTTTGCATGGATACATTGGATGTCAAGACACGTGGAAAAAACATACAAAACATAGGATTGGTGACATCAAGATTTTGGACGAATTTTTTAAGAATTTTCAAATTTTCAGATAGGAGGTTCCATATAAGGTCAAAAACTACATACTCAGATCTTCACCAAACTTTGCAGGGATACATTGGATGTCAAGACACGTGGAAAAAACGTACAAAACAAGAGATTGGAGACATCAAGATTATGGACGAATTTTTTGAGAATTTTCAAATTTTCAGAAAGGAGGTTCCATATAAGGTCAAAAACTACATACTCAGATCTTCACCAAACTTTGCAGGGATACATTGGATGTCAAGACACGTGGAAAAAACGTACAAAACAAGAGATTGGAGACATCAAGATTTTCGACGAATTTTTGAAGAATTTTCAAATTTTCAGAAAGGATGTTCCAGATAAGGTCAAAAACGACATACTCAGATCTTCACCAAACTTTGCAGGGATACATTGGAGGTCGAGACACGTGGAAAAAACGTACAAAACAAGAGATTGGAGACATCAAGATTTTGGACGAATTTTTGAAGAATTTTCAAATTTTCTGATAGGAGGTCCCAGATAAGGTCAAAAACTACATACTCAGATCTCCACCAAACATTGCAGGGATACATTGGATGTCAAGACACGTGGAAAAAACGTACAAAACAAGAGATTGGAGACATCAAGATTTTCGACGAATTTTTGAAGAATTTTCAAATTTTCAGATAGGAGGTTCCAGATAAGGTCAAAAACTACATACTCAGATCTTCACCAAACGTTGCAGGGATACTTTGCATGTCAAGACACGTGGAAAAAACGTACAAAACAAGAGATTGGAGACATCAAGATTTTCGACGAATTTTTTAAGAATTTTCAAATTTTCAGATGGGAGGTTCCAGATAAGGTCAAAAACGACATACTCAGATCTTCACCAAACTTTGCATGGATACATTGGATGTCAAGACACGTGGAAAAAACGTACAAAACAAGAGATTGGGGTCATCAAGATTTTGCACGGATTTTTTAGGAATTTTCAAATTTTCAGATGGGAGGTTCCAGATAAGGTCAAAAACTACATACTCAGATCTTCACCAAACTTTGCAGGGATACATTGGATGTCAAGACACGTGGAAAAAACGTACAAAACAAGAGATTGGAGACATCAAGATTTTGGACGAATTTTTTAAGAATTTTCAAATTTTCAGATAGGAGGTTCCATATAAGGTCAAAAACTACATACTCAGATCTTCACCAAACTTTGCAGGAATACATTGAATGTCAAGACACGTGGAAAAAACGTACAAAACAAGAGATTGTGGTCATCAAGATTTTGGACGGATTTTTTAGGAATTTTCAAATTTTCAGATGGGAGGTTCCAGATAAGGTCAAAAACTACATACTCAGATCTTCACCAAACTTTGCATGGATACATTATGTGTCAAGACACGTGGAAAAAACGTACAAAACAAGAGATTGGAGACATCAAGATTTTGGTCGAATTTTTTAAGAATTTTCAAATTTTCAGATGGGAGGTTCCAGATAAGGTCAAAAACTACATACTCAGATCTTCACCAAACTTTGCAGGGATACATTGGATGTCAAGACACGTGGAAAAAACGTACAAAACAAGAGATAGGAGACATCAAGATTTTGGACGAATTTTTTAACAATTTTCAAATTTTCAGAAAGGATGTTCCAGATAAGGTCAAAAACGACATACTCAGATCTTCACCAAACTTTGCAGGGATACATTGGATATCAAGACACGTGGAAAAAACGTACAAAACAAGAGATTGGAGACATCAAGATTTTGGACGAATTTTTTAAGAATTTTCAAATTTTCAGATAGGAGGTTCCAGATAAGGTCAAAAACTACATACTCAGATCTTCACCAAACTTTGCAGGGATACATTGGATGTCAAGACACGTGGAAAAAACGTACAAAACAAGAGATTGGAGACATCAAGATTTTGGACGAATTTTTTAAGAATTTTCAAATTTTCAGATAGGAGGTTCCAGATGAGGTCAAAAACTACATACTCAGATCTTCACCAAACTTTGCAGGAATACTTTGCATGTCAAGACACGTGGAAAAAACGTACAAAACAAGAGATTCGAGACATCAAGATTTTCGACGAATTTTTTAAGAATTTTCAAATTTTCAGATGGGAGGTTCCAGATAAGGTCAAAAACGACATACTCAGATCTTCACCAAACATTGCAGGGATACATTGGATGTCAAGACACGTGGAAAAAACGTACAAAACAAGAGATTGGAGACATCAAGATTTTGGACGAATTTTTTAAGAATTCTCAAATTTTCAGAAAGGAGGTTCCATATAAGGTCAAAAACTACATACTCAGATCTTCACCAAACTTTGCAGGGATACTTTGGATGTCAAGACACGTGGAAAAAACGTACAAAACAAGAGATTGGGGTCATCAAGATTTTGGACGAATTTTTTAAGAATTTTCAAATTTTCAGATGGGAGGTTCAATATAAGGTGAAAAACTACATACTCAGATCTTCACCAAACTTTGCATGGATACATTGGATGTCAAGACACGTGGAAAAAACATACAAAACATAGGATTCGGAACATCAAGATTTTGGTCGAATTTTTTAAGAATTTTCAAATTTTCAGATAGGAGGTTCCATATAAGGTCAAAAACTACATACTCAGATCTTCACCAAACATTGCAGGAATACATTGGATGTCAAGACACGTGGAAAAAACGTACAAAACAAGAGATTGGGGTCATCAAGATTTTGCACGGATTTTTTAGGAATTTTCAAATTTTCAGATGGGAGGTTCCAGATAAGGTCAAAAACTACATACTCAGATCTTCACCAAACTTTGCAGGGATACATTGGATGTCAAGACACGTGGAAAAAACGTACAAAACAAGAGATTGGAGACATCAAGATTTTGGACGAATTTTTTAAGAATTTTCAAATTTTCAGATAGGAGGTTCCATATAAGGTCAAAAACTACATACTCAGATCTTCACCAAACTTTGCATGGATACATTATGTGTCAAGACACGTGGAAAAAACGTACAAAACAAAAGATTGGAGACATCAAGATTTTGGTCGAATTTTTTAAGAATTTTCAAATTTTCAGATGGGAGGTTCCAGATAAGGTCAAAAACTACATACTCAGATCTTCACAAAACTTTGCAGGGATACATTGGATGTCAAGACACGTGGAAAAAACGTACAAAACAAGAGATTGGAGACATCAAGATTTTGGACGAATTTTTTAAGAATTTTTAAATTTTCAGATAGGAGGTTCCATATAAGGTCAAAAACTACATACTCAGATCTTCACCAAACTTTGCATGGATACATTATGTGTCAAGACACGTGGAAAAAACGTACAAAACAAGAGATTGGAGACATCAAGATATTGGTCGAATTTTTTAAGAATTTTCAAATTTTCAGATGGGAGGTTCCAGATAAGGTCAAAAACTACACACTCAGATCTTCACCAAACTTTGCAGGGATACATTGAATGTCAAGACACGTGGAAAAAACGTACAAAACAAGAGATAGGAGACATCAAGATTTTGGACGAATTTTTTAACAATTTTCAAATTTTCAGAAAGGATGTTCCAGATAAGGTCAAAAACAACATACTCAGATCTTCACCAAACTTTGCAGGGATACATTGGATATCAAGACACGTGGAAAAAACGTACAAAACAAGAGATTGGAGACATCAAGATTTTGGACGAATTTTTTAAGAATTTTCAAATTTTCAGATAGGAGGTTCCAGATAAGATCAAAAACTACATACTCAGATCTTCACCAAACTTTGCAGGGATACATTGGATGTCAAGACACGTGGAAAAAAAGTACAAAACAAGAGATTGGGGTCATCAAGATTTTGGACGGATTTTTTAGGAATTTTCAAATTTTCAGATGGGAGGTTCCAGATAAGGTCAAAAACTACATACTCAGATCTTCACCAAACATTGCAGGGATACATTGGATGTCAAGACACGTGGAAAAAACGTACAAAACAAGAGATTGGAGACATCAAGATTTTGGACGAATTTTTTAAGAATTTTCAAATTTTCAGATAGGAGGTTCCAGATGAGGTCAAAAACTACATACTCAGATCTTCACCAAACTTTGCAGGAATACTTTGCATGTCAAGACACGTGGAAAAAACGTACAAAACAAGAGATCGGAGACATCAAGATTTTCGACGAATTTTTTAAGAATTTTCAAATTTTCAGATGGGAGGTTCCAGATAAGGTCAAAAACGACATACTCAGATCTTCACCAAACTTTGCAGGGATCCATTGGAGGTCGAGACACGTGGAAAAAACGTACAAAACAAGAGAGTGGAGACATCAAGATTTTGGACGAATTTTTTAAGAATTTTCAAATTTTCAGATAGGAGGTTCCATATAAGGTCAAAAACTACATACTCAGATCTTCACCAAACTTTGCAGGGATACATTGGATGTCAAGACACGTGGAAAAAACGTACAAAACAAGAGATTGGAGACATCAAGATTTTCGACGAATTTTTTAAGAATTTTCAAATTTTCAGAAAGGATGTTCCAGATAAGGTCAAAAACGACATACTCAGATCTTCACCAAACTTTGCAGGGATCCATTGGAGGTCGAGACACGTGGAAAAAACGTACAAAACAAGAGATTGGAGACATCAAGATTTTGGACGAATTTTTTAACAATTTTCAAATTTTCAGATAGGAGGTTCCAGATAAGGTCTAAAACTACATACTCAGATCTCCACCAAACATTGCAGGAATACATTGGATGTCAAGACACGTGGAAAAAACGTACAAAACAAGAGATTGGAGACATCAAGATTTTCGACGAATTTTTGAAGAATTTTCAAATTTTCAGATAGGAGGTTCCAGATAAGGTCAAAAATTACATACTCAGATCTTCACCAAACGTTGCAGGGATACTTTGCATGTCAAGACACGTGGAAAAAACGTACAAAACAAAAGATTGGAGACATCAAGATTTTCGACGAATTTTTTAAGAATTTTCAAATTTTCAGATGGGAGGTTCCAGATAAGGTCAAAAACGACATACTCAGATCTTCACCAAACTTTGCATGGATACATTGGATGTCAAGACACGTGGAAAAAACGTACAAAACAAGAGATTGGAGACATCAAGATTTTGGACGAATTTTTTAAGAATTCTCAAATTTTCAGAAAGGAGGTTCCATATAAGGTCAAAAACTACATACTCAGATCTTCACCAAACTTTGCAGGAATACATTGGATGTCAAGACACGTGGAAAAAACGTACAAAACAAGAGATTGGGGTCATCAAGATTTTGCACGGATTTTTTAGGAATTTTCAAATTTTCAGATGGGAGGTTCCAGATAAGGTCAAAAACTACATACTCAGATCTTCACCAAACTTTGCAGGGATACATTGGATGTCAAGACACGTGGAAAAAACGTACAAAACAAGAGATTGGAGACATCAAGATTTTGGACGAATTTTTTAAGAATTTTCAAATTTTCAGATAGGAGGTTCCATATAAGGTCAAAAACTACATACTCAGATCTTCACCAAACTTTGCATGGATACATTATGTGTCAAGACACGTGGAAAAAACGTACAAAACAAAAGATTGGAGACATCAAGATTTTGGTCGAATTTTTTAAGAATTTTCAAATTTTCAGATGGGAGGTTCCAGATAAGGTCAAAAACTACATACTCAGATCTTCACCAAACTTTGCAGGGATACATTGGATGTCAAGACACGTGGAAAAAACGTACAAAAAAGAGATTGGAGACATCAAGATTTTGGACGAATTTTTTAACAATTTTAAAATGTTCAGAAAGGATGTTCCAGATAAGGTCAAAAACGACATACTCAGATCTTCACCAAACTTTGCAGGGATACATTGGATATCAAGACACGTGGAAAAAACGTACAAAACAAGAGATTGGAGACATCAAGATTTTGGACGAATTTTTTAAGAATTTTCAAATTTTCAGATAGGAGGTTCCAGATAAGGTCAAAAACTACATACTCAGATCTTCACCAAACTTTGCAGGGATACATTGGATGTCAAGACACGTGGAAAAAACGTACAAAACAAGAGATTGGAGACATCAAGATTTTGGACGAATTTTTTAAGAATTTTCAAATTTTCAGATAGGAGGTTCCAGATGAGGTCAAAAACTACATACTCAGATCTTCACCAAACTTTGCAGGAATACTTTGCATGTCAAGACACGTGGAAAAAACGTACAAAACAAGAGATCGGAGACATCAAGATTTTCGACGAATTTTTTAAGGATTTTCAAATTTTCAGATGGGAGGTTCCAGATAAGGTCAAAAACGACATACTCAGATCTTCACCAAACTTTGCAGGGATCCATTGGAGGTCGAGACACGTGGAAAAAACGTACAAAACAAGAGATTGGAGACATCAAGATTTTGGACGAATTTTTTAAGAATTTTCAAATTTTCAGATAGGAGGTTCCATATAAGGTCAAAAACTACATACTCAGATCTTCACCAAACTTTGCAGGGATACATTGGATGTCAAGACACGTGGAAAAAACGTACAAAACAAGAGATTGGAGACATCAAGATTTTGGACGATTTTTTTAAAAATTTTCAAATTTTCAGATAGGAGGTTCCATATAAGGTCAAAAACTACATACTCAGATCTTCACCAAACTTTGCAGGGATACATTGGATGTCAAGACACGTGGAAAAAACGTACAAAACAAGAGATTGGAGACATCAAGATTTTCGACGAATTTTTTAAGAATTTTCAAATTTTCAGAAAGGATGTTCCAGATAAGGTCAAAAACGACATACTCAGATCTTCACCAAACTTTGCAGGGATCCATTGGAGGTCGAGACACGTGGAAAAAACGTACAAAACAAGAGATTGGAGACATCAAGATTTTGGACGAATTTTTGAAGAATTTTCAAATTTTCAGATAGGAGGTTCCAGATAAGGTCTAAAACTACATACTCAGATCTCCACCAAACATTGCAGGAATACATTGGATGTCAAGACACGTGGAAAAAACGTACAAAACAAGAGATTGGAGACATCAAGATTTTCGACGAATTTTTGAAGAATTTTCAAATTTTCAGATAGGAATTTCCAGATAAGGTCAAAAACTACATACTCAGATCTTCACCAAACGTTGCAGGGATACTTTGCATGTCAAGACACGTGGAAAAAACGTACAAAACAAAAGATTGGAGACATCAAGATTTTCGACGAATTTTTTAAGAATTTTCAAATTTTCAGATGGGAGGTTCCAGATAAGGTCAAAAACGACATACTCAGATCTTCACCAAACTTTGCATGGATACATTGGATGTCAAGACACGTGGAAAAAACGTACAAAACAAGAGATTGGAGACATCAAGATTTTGGACGAATTTTTTAAGAATTCTCAAATTTTCAGAAAGGAGGTTCCATATAAGGTCAAAAACTACATACTCAGATCTTCACCAAACTTTGCAGGGATACTTTGGATGTCAAGACACGTGGAAAAAACGTACAAAACAAGAGATTGGGGACATCAAGATTTTGGACGAATTTTTTAAGAAGTAGTGTATATTAGTTGTTTCAAAATAGTACTTAGTAGGTATGGTCTTTTTTTACCAATTGAATATCACTTTTTGACATACTTTGACAATTTTTTGTCGATGTTTTAGCGTTTAGCGATGTTTTAGTACAAATTTTCACTATACTCATTTTTCCCCCACTCGTACTTGGTAGGTATATCATGATGTTACGTGATACAACTTAACCTATCCTTTTTTTACGATTATTTAATTTTTTTACGATCCTAAGTGATATAACTTAACCTATCATTTTTTTTATTTAGGTACTGTTTGAACGTCATTATTTGAGGATCATATTTTGTAGGTATTTTTTTCATCAATCGAATATCACTTTTTGACATATTTTGACAATTTTTTGTCGATGTTATAGCGTTTAGCGATGTTTTAGTACAAATTTTCATCGCACTTATTTTTTCCCCCACTCGTACTTGGTAGGTATATCACGATGTTACGTGATATAACTTAACCTATCTTTTTTTTTACGATTTTTTTTAATTTTCTTACGATCCTAAGTGATATAACTTAACCTATCATTTTTTTTATTTACGCACCGAACTAACCTACAAGGGGGACTCCGTTTGTTTTAATATTTCAGTATTATAAGGTTTTCACAAATTTTATATAACCTAAAATGTGTTGGATGTTGATTTTTAGTATGTGGCAATTTTTTATGAATTTAAAACTGCTCTGTGACCCTCTCGTTCTTCACGTCGTAGGCGAAGGACTTCTCTGCAATCAGGATGACGCTGCATAGGGTATCCTCGGGCAAGGCAGCGTGGAACTCGCAAACACCTACTCTACAAAAATTTTACTATATGATCTTTCACTGGCTAACCTAACCTAACCTAACCTAACCTAACCTAACCTACTCTAACCTAACCTAACCTAACCTACTCTAACCTAACCTAACCTAACCTACTCAAATCTAACCTAACCTAACCTAACCTAACCTACTCTAACCTAACCTAACCTAACCTACTCAAACCTAACCTAACCTAACCTAACCTAACCTACTCAAACCTAACCTAACCTAACCTAACCTAACCTACTCAACCCTAACCTAACCTAACCTAACCTAACCTACTCTAACCTAACCTAACCTAACCTACTCAAACCTAACCTAACCTAACCTACTCAAACCTAACCTAACCTAACCTAACCTAACCTAACCTAACCTACTCAAACCTAACCTAACCTAACCTAACCTAACCTACTCTAACCTAACCTACTCTAACCTAACCTAACCTAACCTAACCTAACCTAACCTACTCTAACCTAACCTAACCTAACCTAACCTAACCTAACCTACTTTAACCTAACCTAACCTAACCTACTCAAACCTAACCTAACCTAACCTACTCAAACCTAACCTAACCTAACCTAACCTAACCTACTCTAACCTAACCTAACCTAACCTAACCCACCCTAACCTAACCTAGCCTAAAGCAAGGAGCTAATTGTACAACAATTTGTACCTAATTGTACAATACTTGTACCTAATTGAGAGAGCCTTCTCGTAACTTACTTCATGCACAATTTATATGATTTTACAACTGTGAAAAGAAAGCATATGTGTTCTGTATGCACACATTCATTCTTATTTTTCGAAGTTGAATGGAAGCACGTGTTTTTTACGCTCTCGTAATACTGACCTTACCCCAGTGATTTTAAATTGCTTCCATCCGGTATTTTTTCTGTGCTATTTTCGCGTGCACGCAACATTCGCTTTCAATAGTTTAATGAAATACAGAAGGAGTGTTAGTTTAGCAGGCTCCGAGTTTTACAATTTATTAAATTAAACAATAATTTATGTAAGAATATACTTGTACTTACCGAACACAAAATAATAAAAGCACATGTGAATCTTTGCGTGCGTTCATGTTATATGACGACTGAGTAAAAAAATAATGTTGACTCCCCGAAAGATAAAAGTTCCTGGTTCGACATCAGATGCATGCAAATTTTATGTTTTGCTCTCCAAAATCTTGATTTCTATGTTTGTGCTATTTGCCATACAGCAGAGGAGAAGAGGGGAGAGGGCAGGGGAGGGGGTACTATTAGTGCCATCTATTAGCAAACAATAGAAATAAAAAAGTAGGGTCAAACTTTTTCAATACCCAAAAATTTTAAACGTCCTCGTTTAGTAATACGATCAGCAGAAGACGTTTGAAAGAGTACTCTTAGTCGAGAAAGCTAATTGCCAGGGCCCATATATTGCTAAAATGTTCTTTGATTTGCATATTTCTCATACCGCCATATGTTGTTCTAGTTGACTTCTTCCAAAAAATGCTAATTAGCGAGAGTTAATTAAGCAAGGCAAGTAAAAGAAGCAAATAGGACAATATGTGGCGGCGTGGAAATATGTAAAAATTCGACTCGATTCGAATTAAAATTGGAGGATATTTTGCATTTTTTTCCTATAATGTACAAAACATTTACCGTACATAATCTTTTCTATTTACAACAGTATAAAATAAGAGGAGTGTGTGACAATATCCATATTAATTAGGAAGGTATGTTGTATGCTAGGTTAGCTAATTGTGTCTTCACTGTATAGAGGAAAGATGGAAAAAGAGAGCTCTACAAAAACTAACCTAACAAATTTAAAATGTGATCTATCGTGAATTAAACTAAGCTTTTTCACCCACCCACATATAGCCTTACAGGTGACTCAAAAGCAGAAATTGGTCATAGCGTGACAGGTCGATTTATTGTGAACTAAACTAACCTCCCCCTACTCATACATACACACTATGTCTTACAATAAGTAAAACTGCTATATCACATGTAAGGGCCGACGGTTGGCAAGACATACAAGATCTATTGCAAATTTTATTAACCTACGACATAAGCCATGGACACACACACACCAAGCCTTCCAGATAGGCTATAAGCAACTCACCTCTTGCAATTGTATAACGGGGAAAATTAACCTACAGCTAGCAACACTGTTTGAGCTGTTTTTGACGAGTAGTGTTACCAAACTTATTTTTTGCAAATAGGCTCTACAGCTAGAGGCTTGAAACATATACCCTACCAGAGTATGTCAACTTACCTCATGTAAAAATATTACCTAGTACGGGTTAAGCTGTGACATACAACTAGCGAACGACACGACCACCTGACACACAGACAGAGAGAGTGTGATACAGCTTATACGCAGTTTTTCCTACACACGTACTGGGTTTAAAAGGTAACTTACAACAACTATTTTACTCACCTCCTATCATATAATAAAATTACCACAGGTTTTTGATACTTGCTGCCAGAACATGGTAGTTTTAGACTGGAAATTCAGCCCGATTATTCTATTTGTGCAAGAGAAAAATGATGATGCCTGCATTTGGAATATATAATTCTTCTTACGGTATTTTGCGTGCCCCAGTAACCTTGCTTTCGATTCACGGAAGCTATGACGTGTATTTCCTGTTTCGCGAACATGCGAGAATCTTTCACAATGTCGCATCAGAGTTGGTTGTGTATATAAATCTAGTTTGGGGAATGGACATGAATATAATGTCAAAATTATTGCATAACTTAAAAAGAATATTTATTGCACTGCGTTTTCTAGCAAAGGTAAATGTGGAATGCCCCGGCCCCCTCAGAGATTTGAATACTGTTAGTTAAACAGCAAGCATTGTCATATGGACTGACGATTATTATTTTTAAAAAAACAGACCTCGTAATAAATTATAACCTGAGCTGTCTTGCAAGTCTCTCGAGTTTGATATCTGGTGAAGGAATATGATGCCACTATAAACTGTACACAGTCCCTGGCATGAGATGGGCGAGGATCTATACAGTTGTACAATGGTTGTTCTTTATTAAAGCATAGCGCTTATTTACATGTCAGCGCAACATGCATGCAAAGAAGGGAGGGAGACCATAACGGATAATTCTTATTTCGATTTCAATATTTTTGCTAGTCACGCTATCTGGACGAACACTGGAAGATGGGCAAAAGCGAGGGAAAGAGAGAAATGTTATTTTTTGCCCCTCTGCCTGTGTGTGATATACTAGTTTTACATGCATACGGCTGTATCGTGAAGCGAGGCTGAAAATAATTTTTGAAAGCAGTCTCGAGCATCTTCGCGTTCAGCCAACAAGAGAAATAAAATATTACACATGGGTGTGGGGCGCAACAGCCACAGTACGGTAATGTGCATGGATGTTAAAACTTTTGGGTTTTATGAATAGACATACATATCAGTTTTGCAGTCTCCAGATGGGACCGGAGCTTACTCTTTATTTGGACAAGGGGGTTCAGATCAACTATAATTTTTGTTCACATCAAAATGAAACAAAGAATTTTATTTTACTGCTTACTTATTCAATATTTTTATTATTGTAAAGAATGGGGCGGTGTGTCTTATTGTATATAGTCTTCCAACAACCACCTCGGGGGCGTAAATTTATGTTTCTGCATGTATGCAAAATGCACTTAACTTTAGTTGTGAAGTTTGTTTTGCTGTTGTGATTAAATACTAAACCAAAATCTCACTACATAATTTTGAATTATATTTGTTAAAATTGATCTATATTATATTATTGCTATAGGTGGTCCATGTTATGCGCAGGAGAATTTTTAAAAAATGTCTTGTTTCTCGAACCTGTGGCCTGTAGATTTGCTTTGTTGGCAAACAGAAACAGAAAATGGCACCATGTTATTCTATACTGATATACTGATAGTCAACAACTATGTCGAAAAGCAATGATGGGGGGGACTTGTCTGTGTTGGGTCTTATTAACAACTTCACGGCTGTACCTGCACAACTCATCGACAACAAATCAACAATGTTAGGAAATGTGTGCATGGCCCCTGAGAATACAATTTAAAATCACTGATGTGATATGAACCCTCTTCACTTGTGTGTATTTGAATATGCGAACATGAGGTATTTTGAATAATCGAGGCGGACAATCACAAAAACAGCTTGCAACGGTATGGAGAGTTCAAACTTCAGACGATTGTTGTTAATCTACGAAAAGCCAAGGGGCGAACGGAGATCACTACGAAAATTGTAACGCGAGGCTATTTTGGCTAATGGTAACGATGAGGATGAATAATAGTTGTTTTGATGAAATTGAAAAAGTGGGGCACGTCTGCTTCGAAGTGCATTACACCAACAACTACAATTGTCCCTCTTCCCCACACGAGGTGATTAACAGAGGTGTATTTTTGCCGGTCTACGACTCTGAGGGCTCAAGTTACAATGTTTACCTATAGCTGTACATATTTAAAAATGACCTGAGCAATTAAATGTTACAATACCGATCCTGATTTTTGTCGGATGACGTAGGTTGCAATCCCACCCCCGATGGCGTATAGACTTAAATGTTTCCATAACATGAAATACTGTTAATGGAAATCTGTCGTTTCTAATGTAAAAATCATATAACAAGAAAAAGAAGAAAATAAATGTTGCGAGCAAATACGGAGCCTCAATCCAAACACATAAATAATCAGACAAGATGTCAACGGTGCGTTCATAACTAACAAGTGATTATTCAAAAATTGAAATGGTGCAGGGGGAAACAACCAACTAACTAACTAGGCTTCTTAAACCCGAGGACAGCAAATACAAGCCTATTCTGATCTGAGAAATATCTCTATCTATTTTTTTCCATCCCAACCGATTTTTTAGGTCTATTCAACCCCTCATGGTACACGAGCTCCCACTGCCCTGATGGTGGAGGAAGCGAATCTATTTGGACATGAAAGAGCATTATGTGTGGGAGACTATAATTTATACATGTGGTTGCTTGGATGCTTACAGAGGATGCCATAGCTCGTGCGATTGAGGCATTTTATTAAGCACATATTTTGATGAGTGTAAAGAATTAAATAAGTCACAAGGGGCTGAGGCATGGTTCGAATTTCTCGATCTAGGTATGGATGCAGACAGACACGAAGTTTTGTGTGTGGACACAAATGATAATGGAAAAATGCCGTTCACCCCGATAGCATAGTGGTAATGTTGTTCTTGCCTCGTTTCCATCGACAACATAGTGGTTATACTGTCCAATATTAAGAAGTTCTCAAAATTATTCAATTATTTTTTTCTCTTCTTCTTCTATCATCTCGGTAACAAAAAAAAAGGTTTTCTCAAACGTTTAGACGGCTACGAAAACGTTGAAATGTAAAATATTGTTGTATTGTAATCAAAAAAGAATTTGTTGAATATGCCTAACCTAAAATAAAATTCAAGAATTAATAGAGTTAAATATTTGCCACTCTGAAATGGCGACGGCTATCATAACATTATTTTCAGCAGGATAATAATGACAATATTATATATATTAAGGATTAGGCCCGAGGGATTCTTATTCACTACACTCGTTTCTAACCTGTCCACACTGGAAACCGAAAACACAAGTACGAGACACTAACTTGGGAGAGGACATGCAAAAACTCTGCGGGGGCTCATCTTAAAAACTTCAGTAGATGTTTGTCATGGAACTCCCTCCTTAAATTCGATTCGAAAGGCACAAATATTCCGGTTCTTGAATAAGAAGCGCGTATGCCTTCGGAAAGAGAGAAGAAGAAATAAATAAATCAACTCATGCATATTCTTCATGTACGTATGCTTGGTGACAAGAAACAGTTTTTTTTTTTCTCTTCAAGAAATTGTTTTCAACTTTTTGCTAGGTGACCCAACAGGAGTGGACGAAATAGCTTATTCATTCAAACTGGAAGCTTGCTTTTTTTCAACAATAGAAAACATATTATTTCCATTGAAATATCGACTCAACTACCTAGAATGGCTACCACGGGCTTGGTGACTGAATACTAAAAAACTATCGAGCGACTTACTTCACAGCAGTGTCACTTAGTTTCAACAAGAACAGTTCAAGGCTTCCCGGGTGTCCTGCAAGGTTCGGTATTTATTTTTTTAATAGCAAGCAGATGAACTGGCCTTACAATATGAAGACCCCTCTCACTGTGTCGGTTGCAGTTATTTTCTGGTAATTATGTCTTGCCGATGGCGCTGTCGCTTTGTAATCATACTTAGGAGTTATTTTTTTTTATTTTGCCTTTCGCGACATGTTCGACTAATCGTGACAATACGTTTCAACTTTTCTGCATAAACGTTGATCATCGTTTATCTTGTCCGCATCGATTAATCTTCTTATGTTTTTTTTTGTTTTTTCGTCGCGTCCATCTCTTCTGTTATCACAATCGAGACTTCTAGATTATTATTTTTTCTCCCTGCAATTTTAGAAATGTAATTTTTCATGATCATCCAGCGAACGCCTGAGACATTTCAGCAAAATGTCGATTATTCAATGGATGTTGTAAGGTTCCATGTTTTTTTTCACTATCTCTTGTTTGGTCGATTTTGAATTTGGGAGTTATTTTTTTTATTTTGCCTTTCGCGACATGTTCGACTAATCGTGACAATACGTTTCAACCTTTCTACATAAACGTTGAAACGTTTCAACGATCAAACGTTTGATCGTTGAAACGTTTCAACGTTTATGTAGAAAGGTTGAAACGTATTGTCACGATTAGTCGAACATGTCGCGAAAGGCAAAATAAAAAAAATAACTCCCAAATTCAAAATCGACCAAACAAGAGATAGTGAAAAAAAACATGGAACCTTACAACATCCATTGAATAATCGACATTTTGCTGAAATGTCTCAGGCGTTCGCTGGATGATCATGAAAAATTACATTTCTAAAATTGCAGGGAGAAAAAATAATAATCTAGAAGTCTCGATTGTGATAACAGAAGAGATGGACGCGACGAAAAAACAAAAAAAAACATAAGAAGATTAATCGATGCGGACAAGATAAACGATGATCAACGTTTATGCAGAAAAGTTGAAACGTATTGTCACGATTAGTCGAACATGTCGCGAAAGGCAAAATAAAAAAAAATAACTCCTAAGTATGATTACAAAGCGACAGCGCCATCGGCAAGACATAATTACCAGAAAATAACTGCAACCGACACAGTGAGAGGGGTCTTCATATTGTAAGGCCAGTTCATCTGCTTGCTATTAAAAAAATAAATACCGAACCTTGCAGGACACCCGGGAAGCCTTGAACTGTTCTTGTTGAAACTAAGTGACACTGCTGTGAAGTAAGTCGCTCGATAGTTTTTTAGTATTCAGTCACCAAGCCCGTGGTAGCCATTCTAGGTAGTTGAGTCGATATTTCACTGGAAATAATATGTTTTCTATTGTTGAAAAAAAAGCAAGCTTCCAGTTTGAATGAATAAGCTATTTCGTCCACTCCTGTTGGGTCACCTAGCAAAAAGTTGAAAACAATTTCTTGAAGAGAAAAAAAAAAATACTGTTTCTTGTCACCAAGCATACGTACATGAAGAATATGCATGAGTTGATTTATTTATTTCTTCTTCTCTCTTTCCGAAGGCATACGCGCTTCTTATTCAAGAACCGGAATATTTGTGCCTTTCGAATCGAATTTAAGGAGGGAGTTCCATGACAAACATCTACTGAAGTTTTTAAGATGAGCCCCCGCAGAGTTTTTGCATGTCCTCTCCCAAGTTAGTGTCTCGTACTTGTGTTTTCGGTTTCCAGTGTGGACAGGTTAGAAACGAGTGTAGTGAATAAGAATCCCTCGGGCCTAATCCTTAATATATATAATATTGTCATTATTATCCTGCTGAAAAT